>NW_027115129.1:1324689-1330045 GCF_000696795.3 Halyomorpha halys
TATATATGAAAAAAAATATATAAAAAAATTATAGAATTGACAAAAAATTGAAAATAAAAAACAATTCAAAACAATTATGTTTATAAAGATAGAAATACTATATTTAGACATGCTGCCCAAATAACTGTCATATTGAAACCAGATTGATAACTGAGATAGGATATTTCCCCACTTTTTCGGCTAACCCTTAGGAAGGTTTATACTTCCTACAATCTAATTCATACGGTCAACTATCTTCCCCCGAAACTATATTAGTTTATTATGTATTCACCAATATAATCTATAACCTTCTCCCTTCATTATTTTTAATTGGTTTTGTATCTTTTTAGTCCAGATGAAGCTCTACAAACTGGAGCGAAACGTCAGCAAATAAACAGTTGTTAACTATTTTTTGTTTTCTTGTGATCGCATCTCTGACCGTTTCTTTATAATTATCTTTTAATCGCACTAAAGCTATACCCTTGTAGTAGACAGTACTCTTTAAGATCATTCTGAGTAATTTCAATAAGGATTTTATAACAATTAAGCATTGAATGAGTGGTTAAGAATAAATTGTGGGGAGGATTAATTTCAAATCAAAGTAGAAGAATAAGTGAAATTTGTGTGACTTGCGCTCAATAACAGGTTTTCTTTTCGCTTCGATATCTTCTTAAGGTTGTAACTAGGGTTTATACAATAACCGACATTTTAGAAAACCGATTTTCGAATAGTAATTTTTCCAGAAAACCGAATTCGGTTTTGAATTTTTATAAAAAAATTGTTAGCTCCAATATTCTGTAATTCAAACAAAAAAAATTAACAGAAAATGTAGAGTGATTAAAAGCAATTATTGACTGAAATTATTTACTGTTCAATTTTATTGATAGTAAAATTTTTTTATGCAATTTAGTAGAACAAAGAAATAATAGTTGACCAGGATTAAGTAACTTTAAAAACAATTATTCGTTGTTTATGTACAATTTTCACATATAAGGATGTAAATATTTTTATAATAGTGAAACGAGTTATTCAGTAAAGGGTTCGAATAAATAAAAACAATATATTTTAATATTTTTACAATAACCATATTATTTTTTAAAAAAACAATGTTATTAGATACAGATAGGTACTTATTAAAAACAATTAGAAAATATATAATGTACCTTATAATCAAAGCCAAAAGACAAGAGTAAATAAAGTTTATGCGTACATACTTATTAAAATCAATTTTAGTTTTAAAGACAATTAAGCAAAGGACAGAGTATTTTCTATTCCGGGCAATATTAATAAAAATTTGAATATTCTATTTATTTTTTTGTTTAATGAAATATGATTTCAGAAAACAGAGGACGTCTATCGATTTGCTATTTAGCCGTCTCCTTAGTTTATTCACAAAATTCCCCGAAATAGAAAATATCCTCTCACTTGCAACCGAACTAGGCCTAATCGTTTTTAAAGCCTGATATAATAATTCGATATTTTATAGAAAAGCGTTTTTTTAGTAGAAAATATCGGTTTTCTATAAAATATTTTATAATATTGAATTTTATAATTTTCTCCTCCTTACTTTGTCACAGGACCTCAATATTCCATATGTTGCCGATTTGGCCAGAACCAGATATCGTTCCTTCCATAATAAACTTCTCAACCACCCAAATCCACTTGTTTCTAACCTGGTTTCTCCTTCATTACCTAATAATCCTCCTAGGCGTCTGAAAAGAAGATGGCCTTGAGATCTTCTCTAGAAATATTATTGGAGTTCTATCAGTGGGTAGATTCTCCACATGTTTTAATCATGTCACTATGTCACCTACAGCAAATTTACTTGTTGTATATATGTGTATACAGTTGTAAACATCAATGAATAAATTATTTTAAAAAAAAAAAATAAATAATTTTTTCAAAAAACCGGTTTTTAAAACCCTAGTTTTAACGTCGACGTTATAAATATAAATGAATAAAATACTTAATGCACTTATAATCTTATTTACTTAATTCTTTGGTAAATACTTTTTTCTAGTTCTCCTTTGCATCTATTTTTCCTCTATCCTTCAGATAGACTTTACATAAATCGTTCTGAACTTAATTCATGGCCATAACAGGCCGTAAATCAGTTTGCAATATACAGAGCTGGACCCAACACCCGCTTTCCTTCGAATGCATTCGCTTCCCCTGCGGCGGCAAGGTCCCGGACTGTCTAGTGTAGGAAGGTTTAACAAGGAGGAAGTCTGCATTCAGGGGAATTAACAGACTGACGTTTCTCCAATATGACTATTCTCTCTCTCACGCTAATACGTGCTAGAAGCATACGCCGCATAGTGCAAGGAAACTGCAATTTTTGTGCAAAAACCTCTAAATTGTTTAAATCTTCTGCAATTCTTATGTTATCCACAGAGGCGAATTCAATGGAATGCATTTATTTATTTGACCTCTATTTCTTTCTCTTCTATTCTTCTTCTGACCATCTTTTTTATTTTTTTTTTTATTTTATTTATTGATATTTACAACTGTATAAAAAATACAACAAGTAAATTTGATCATAATAACATAATGATATGATACAGGATGTAGAGAAACTACCCAGTAGTAGAACTCTAAAAACATTTTACAATATAAGGTCACGAGCCCATCTTCTTTTCAGGCGCCTCGGAGGATTGCCAGGAATGGAAGAGGAAGCAAGATTAGAAACTAGTGGGTTTGGATGGTTAGGGAGTTTATTATGGAAGGAATAATATCGGGTTCGGGCTAGATCAGTTACATAAACCATCAAATTCTTCTCGCATCCAATAGTTACAATCCAAAATCATACGTAAAATCCTTGATGCTCCTTATTACGTCACAAATAAACTCATACACAAAGACCTTAACATTCCATTCGTTGGAGATTTGACCCAAAACAGATATGCGTCCAACATAATTTAATTATTGTTCTCACTTTGCTTTGGTAACACCTTCCATGAAGGCCCCTGACTTCATACGTCAATGAAACTTAGACAGAAGTAGCTCCAATATGTACACTTCTTTAGGAAAATAGTCTTATCGCAATGATCAATGAAGCTCATTTCTTTTTGGTCTGTCAAAAATGAATTTTTCAAGTACTAAATTGGAATTGTCTAAAGGAAATTAAGGAAAAAATATTTCGAGAAACAAACCTACTTTTGAAAAACTACAACTTGCAAATTACTCCCAAATCCAATCCTTACCGTCCAAAATCCTTAATGCTCCTTACTTTATCACAAATCAAGTCACTCATCAGGACTTCAATGTTATGTATGTTGCCGATTTGGCCAGAACCAGATATAATTCCTTTCATGATAAACTTCTCAACCACCCCATTTCCACTTGTTTCTAACCTGGCTTCTCCTTCATTACCTAATAATCCTCCTAGGCGTCTGAAAAGTAGATGGCTTCGGGATCTTCTCTTCTAGAAATATTATTGGAGTATTATCAATGGGTAGATTCTCCACATGTTTGTATCATGTCACTATGTTACCTGCCGCAAATTTGCTTGTTGTATATATCTTTGTACACTTTTTGCAAAAAGTTAACTTTATAAAGGGTATTCATGATATTTTGTTAAATGTAAAATGTTTCACCATGTTAAATGTTATATGTATAGCATTGTGAGCAGCCCTATTTAAAGTCATGTTAAATGGTAAATGCATAAGAGCTCCTAGCGGATTTTCTGAGCAATTTGTTTAGTAACCTTTCCTTCCAAAACTTCATGTTATTGTTTACTTCTAAGTTTTGATTACAGTAATTTATTACAACATGTCTAAAAAAATTGAAAAGTAGAAGTGTAAAAGTTTGGCTACTGATTATATTTTTTAAAAAGTCCAAAACAAAAGTAAGTAACCTAACACGACAACTAATAAAACGGTAACGAGCTCAGCTGGTCTGTTTCGTGACGTCATTCTCCATTTAACAGAACAGTAAGTAACAGACTCTCAGCCATGTTACATGTTATATCGTTTTTACATGGTAAAAGAAGGAAATATTTCTCCATTTAACATAAGTTTTTCCATTTAACATGTTAAACTAAAGATGATGATTAGCCCTAATGACGTTGTTTGCTTCATACGAGCAAGGGGATTGAATGGTTGAGTCATGTAGCAGGGATGTATGAATCAAGAATCCAAAGAAGAATTCTGCTTGGAAAAATGTACGGTACCAGAAGAAGAGAACGACCTCGGAGACGTATGATTCAAGATGTGGAAAGTTACCTGGAAAATCTCGGTATAAGGAACTAGAGAAGGAGAGTGTTGAGTTGATAGTAGAGTTTCGTAAGTATTGTTGTAAATTTCAATACAAAAAAAAAAAATTTAGCAAGTAGAAAAGAAGGTAGAAGGATGAGAGGGATGATATCCCCTCCCCCCCCAACTAATCTAATTTCTTTTGCTCAGTCCTGGTGATGACCTGCGAAGTGGAACGAAACGTTGGTTACCAATAAATAGTATTTTTAAAATATTTTTTACCTCTCTTGACCACCACCTGTACTAGAATTATTTTTTCCTCCATAAGTTGAACCTCGAGTGACTGTAAATTTAATAATCTTAATTGCATTCGAAAATATACTTGATCGATTTATTTGAAAAACCGTTCTCAAAAAGGAAGAGTTACTATGAACGTATCCGATTTCTTTCCTTATGTATATAATGAAAAAAACGAAAAGAAGGAGTATTTTAAATGGTTAGCTGAGACCAGAGTATAAATAATATGAAGAGGTAAGAGAACACCGTTGAGGAATTCCAATAAAACAAGTAAGCTTATTACGACGTAGTAATACAGCTGAATTAAGGATTCAGAGATACGGAGGGAAGTCAGGAGATGACAAACGGGCAATAGGAAGGACTGCATTCCAAACTCCACCTGCCCCCCTTCCCAGCTGCCCAGTTGATGTTTTCATTCCTCTAAAAATCTTCCATTCGATTTGAACGAGTCACTCTTGCAAAGGCGCATTTTATCTTAAAGGATAAAAGATGGCTTATATTCAAATTGTCCTCGAGTTTTAGTGCATTTTTATGTTAAGCAGCTGACAGCGTGCGCGGCTGTTACGTAACGAGATGCGGCAGACATCCTAGCGCCAAATAAAACTCCGTTTTATTCTCAACAGCTCTGAATCAACCATCAATTATTTCTCTCTCCCTCTCTATGATCAGATGTATATTGATAACTTTTTTTTTTGACTGTTGCAGATATATATTTTAGTGGATCTTGAGGATCAGTCAATCAGACAGCTACATTGTGGCGACACTGGGCAACTTTGTTGTTCCATATACAAGCCTATCTTTATATAGGGTGTTTTTTTAAGCCCGATAGAACTTGAAATTGTAAAAAATAACACAAAAAATTAAATTGTAATCAAAATTTTTTTTTT
>NW_027115129.1:1330945-1332277 GCF_000696795.3 Halyomorpha halys
GAACTCCAATAACATTTCTAGAGGAGAAGATCTCGAGGCCATCTTCTTTTCAGACGCCTAGGAGGATTATTAGGTAATGAAGGAGAAGCCAGATTAGAAACAAGTGGATTTGGGCGGTTGAGAGGTTTATCATGGAAGGAACGGTACCTGGTTCTGGCCAAATACCTTGGATTCGGGAGGAATTTGATGGTTTACTAGAGCCCCAAAGCTCAACTCCGCATGTCCAGATAAAAAATAAAAATAAAATATAAACATAATATCATTCTGTTTATATTTTCTTTTTAGAAACTTGAATTTCATCCTTATCAGACTCATCACCCGGAAATTCAATTTTATGAGTATTATCATAGTTACTACAAACAATATTACACACAGTCTCCAAATCTTCCGGATTATTTAAATTGAAAACAGATTTCTTTGCCATTTCAGGTGTCAAAAATATTAACGGTACTACACTCACAGTATATGTAACATACGATCTTACTTGCCTAAAACTGCCTCTCCTAAAGCAGTTAACACTACTCATATTAAAGTTAGCACTGCTTTAGGAGAGGATCTAGGAACGAAAGAGAAGGTGATGCAAGTTGGAGGATAGGTTCTCAGATTCTTTATTGAAAGGTTAGTCGTTCCGAGAAAGTGCAATGTGCCTGAGAGTGAATATATGATTGGGTTTCTAAATTCACTGACAATAATAGGGGTATCCATGATCTTTAGTTTAACATGTTAAAGTATGCCAAATGGAAAAACTCATTATTGGTATCTGTTGATTTTACAATAAGTAATAAATAAAATAAGTAAAAATTTAAATACATTAAAACATTATGTTAACAAAACATTTATCCTGACAAATAGTGGTAAAAAATAGATTACTTCTATGCTAAATTTGTTAGATCCATTCATTAAAAAGATGACAAGTTTGTTAAAATATTTTATAAAACATATTTACTATACATCACAACTATATTAAAATTTACACAACATAATTGTATTCAAATATTTATTTAAATTTCTAAATAACTTGCAATATCTGTATAATACGGGTATTCATCATATTTAGTTTAACATGTTAAAGCGTGTTAAATGGAGAAATATTTCCTTCTTTTAGCATGTTAAAACGATATATCATATAACATGGTCGAGAGCCTGTTGATAGGTCTGCTAAATGGAGAATGACGTCACACAACAGACCAGCTAAGCTTGTCACAACTTTGTTTGTAATCGTGTTAGGTTACTTTCTCGTAGTTTGATGTTTTTAATAAAGCAATGGATGACAATAATAATAATGTAATTGTTAAAGGGAGATGTAAAAATTCATTTTTTAATTATATACAC
>NW_027115129.1:1336842-1337224 GCF_000696795.3 Halyomorpha halys
AACTCTATAACAATAAATTTGGTAAACGTACATTAAACTATACGGTACCATATCTGTCCAATCGCTTACCAGAAAATCTAATAAATAAATCAACCACAAAAAAAAAGAAATATTTGACTAGCTACTTTCTTTCCTTTATGATACCCAACAACTGATTTTGATATCTCCCTGTATTTTTCTTAACTCCACATAATTTATTTACTATATTATGATTAGAATTAACAATGTATATGAGTGCTTAGTAATATTAAGCTTAAATATTATTGGATCCTCATTTTTATCATAATCTGTATATTGTTTTTCATTATTGTATTAATTCACTAATTGTAAATTTGTAGCATTATTATTCACTTCAAAATCCTTTCAGTTATTTTTAATTTAA
>NW_027115129.1:1337909-1341477 GCF_000696795.3 Halyomorpha halys
TTGTAACGTAATAAGGAGCATCAAGGATTTTACGTAGGATTTTGGATTGTAAGGATTGGATGCGGGAGGAATTTGATGGTCTGGTAGAGCCCCAGAGCTCAGTTCCATATGTCCAAATTGGTCTGATTATTGTAGTGGATACTAATTTTTTGTAGTGAATGGGAAGTTTAGAGCGTTTGTCAAGTAAGTGTTCTACGAGCAGTTTCAGTCTTGTGTGGATTCCAAGTAAGTCTGTTTTCAAGATGGAGTACTAAGTATCGAATCTGTTCAACAGACGTTTTGTAATTATTAAATTAGATTAGATGTAATTTTTTAAATGAATAAAATATTTAAAAAATGTAACATTTTTCTGTTATATTTCCATCAGAGCATTGAAGACAATTAGAGTCCTTACATTACGCTTTATATCGGATATCATCTTCTAGTCCAAAAGCAAAATAAGGAACTTGAATCACCCCAATCTTTGATTACGTTGATGAAAACTATAAAAATTTATTAGTAAAACTTTATGAGCCAATCCAAACTTTTAATTTTGCGAAACGTCCTCTCAACATAGCTTAATTATTGACTAACCCTCAAGATCCACAATATATATATTCATTTATTTTCAATATTGTGCCATTGGTGGGAGGGAAAAGAAAAACAATTGAAATTATTATTTTTGGATTCTGTAATAAAGTGGGAATAAAAAAAAAAACTACGTAATTTTGGGATTTTTATTTATGAAACATACAGCTATTAACTTCATAGTAATTACCTAAATTTTATATTAAAAATATTATTTACTTTTTCAAATTTTTTAACTTGGAGTAAAAAAGAATAGGATGTATTTGATGACATTAAATACAATTGATAATTGTAAGTCAATTAAGAAACCCAATAATATATATTTTAATTAATATAGACACTGGATTAATTTTTAAAAACTAAGATTTTTAATCTCTTTACCAATAGAAGGAAAATGTGGTTTTATATCTGACGTCATTTAGAAACAAACAAACAACACTAATTTAGCGATTTAGACTTTTTAGCTGTTTTTAAATTATTACATATTTTGCTGTTAAAAGAATTTTCAAACTACCTAAGCACCCAAACCAACCAGTATCTAACCTTTCTTCTTCCATTCCTGACAATCCTCCAAGGTGCCTGAGAAAATGATAGTCACGAGACCTACAAATGTAAAAACTTCATTACAGTGCTAACAATGTGTAGTTTCTCTACACGCCTGTATCCCTCCATTATAAACTAAAATCTAATTTACTGGATGTATATGAATGCAAAGTTGTAAATTACAATAAGTAAATTAAAAAAAAAAAAAGATATTTTCATTATTTTTTTCAAAAACAACCATAAATTCATATTTTACTATTTTTTTTTTCATTAATTTAAGGAATAATTTGGAGTAAAAAAAATGGGGTGTAATATGGTATTTGACAAAAATTGAAGAATGAAAAATTTCATGTTGGTTAAATGTAAAATGTTTTACCATTTTAAATGTTATACGTATAGGATTGAGAGCAGCCCTATTTAAAGTCATGTAAATGTTAAATGCATAAGTGCAATGTTTTATTATTGCGATGTGTTATTGTTCTTGAAGTTCGAATTATAACAGATATTTTTGAATACAGCAAATAAGACAAAATTTATAACTCTGATGGACTCTTTATCGATTCAACAATAACTTGCCTTGTAAGTGCTCAGGATAGGCGAAGGATATAGACATCAATCTACCTACCATAAAGATGGACACCTCAGCCTGCGACGCTTATTAAAGGAGATGAAGATGTCTCGAAGGACTTCAAGTCAAAGGAACCAAAGAACTATTGTCCCTTCTCTTTTCACTGCCCTAATTAAGATGTTAGGATTCTCTTTTATGTAGCGTATCCTTGAGGCGTCCTCTCCATTCCTTAGCTGCTCCTAGCTTTAAGAGAACAGTTACGGCTTCAGTTATCATTTCAATCAATCAGTATTTCATATAACTAATTTAGGGTATCCGGTAAAACTGAGGTTTGTATAACTTATGTTTTTGCAAGAGTTTAGTAAAACTCCGGTAACTTAGCCATGTTACCAAGGTTACCTGAAACTGAGATAATTGCCAAACTCTGTGATCCCTATCGCTAATATTAGAAAATATGGGTCAAATTAAATTTAAAATTGATTCAACTACTTTTGAAAGTCGAAATAGCTGAAACAATTCTTCATTCAACCACTGCAAAAAATGATTTGTTCAATGATGGAATACTATTTTTTTCATTATTGCGTAAGCAACTAATTCTTTGGAATCTTCATCATCTGTCGAATTGTTTTTTTTTTCTTACGCCACAGGAAGTGGGCTATTACGCCATTTTCCCTCTCCCAGTCCAATACAATTTTACTCTTCCTCTTAGTTGGTCCGTATCCAGATCAATATCTTCTAGACCAATACACGCCAAAAGATGGTTCCCATCCATGTCTACCATGTTGCATAGAGGACATTTTGGGGAATCTATGATGCCAATTCGATGGAGGTGTTTTTGGAGCAGATCATGTCCTGTTATTAGCCGAAAACAAGCCACTCTCTCAGCTCTGCTAAGATTGCCGGGGATCCGTTTATCCTTATGCAGTAGGCTCTCCCACTTCTTTCCTTCTGCTTGAACTTTGTGTCTAGCATTTGTTCTGTCCTTACAATAAGAGCTTATAAGTGATTTCACTGTTCTGTAGGAGAGTGGTAGAACAGGCCGGTTCTCTGCACAACCAAGTTGTACCATTGTAACATTGATGTTGTAACCTGCTCTTAGATACCGTTCTATCAAACTTTTGTAAATGGTTGTTGTGGGCACACTTAACATTAATGTCATTAAGACTAATTCGACTCTGGCATAAGCAATACATACATCCTCATATACTTTCACTTAGCTATGTACGGAATATATAGTAAGGAGAGGTATTGCATTCGACGTAGTGATGTCGCTTGATGCAGTTTTTCGATTTCAGGGGCTTTTTAAACATTCCTCTATCTCTATATCAAAGCGGGGTGGGTCCGACGGGCAAGGACTGCCTTTTTTTTAGCGTTACAATCCTGCTCTTGTGAGATTGTGACATGTCGTTCGTCGACCAACCTACTCGCTATAATTGTCTATTTGAAAAGTCGGATAAGTAAAGCTACCATGGAGGGCGGGAGTGGAGGGTTTGATGCCGTTTTTCGATTTCAGGGTCTTTTTAAATATTGCTCTATCTCAAAGTCTCTCCTTCCCGTTTTAAGCTAATATTTCGAAAGTGATAAAGGGCCCTCTATTTTTTAAGGTTCTCTGAGTACAAAAACCTTTTCTCACAAAATGGTCTGTGTGTATTAACGTATGCCTGTCCCTTATGGAGCGTCACTAAAATGAAAATACAAATTTCCCAAAGCAAATGCAAATGCCTCAGAATCGTTATTAACTATCCATACTACATTAGCATAACTAAAATGCACTCAGAACTGAATAGACACACCGTACATGAATACATGAACAAATTGACTCATATTTTTTCTCAATCATGGTCTATTTCTTAATCTGTTTATAATCGAAAAAGGTAATTTTATATATAT
>NW_027115129.1:1341590-1398014 GCF_000696795.3 Halyomorpha halys
ATAACTAATAAAGCATTGCTGTAATTATAAATAATTTTCTTAAAGTTTTGGTTTCTTTGGCCTCTCTGGCTTCTGGTCCATGCTGAACAATCATGGCTTGCACGCTTCTATATAATATAGGAGAACCTCTTTTTTTATATTCCCCTTCCTTGCCATTTCTGGTACACGGAGTGCGGCATACACTGCTATGAAATAACAACAATTTTATTTTATTTTTTTTTAAATATTCCTACCTTTGGGGGGTTCCATGGCTTCAGCGCCTGATGGAGCTGCACCTTGTCTTCTGCATCCGTCCGGTACGTCCAGCCTTCCTGGTCCGCATCCGTCCGAGTGCCTCCTGCAGCTCACCAGGCTTCCTAGTGTCAGTACGATTCAACCTTCCCTATTCCCGTGGCTCCTCGATGTCGGGCGGTCAAGCCCCTTAAATCTCTTAAGAAGGGATAATTCTCCTTCTTCCTTCATCGGATAGGTGAAGTCTGACTCGGCGAGGGCCATAATCCCGGTCTTTATTGACTGCCTGGCTCATTTCAGGAACTCTGCACGTAAGGCACCGGGGTCGATGTTCTTTCCAACATGTTGTATGATGTTCTTCCAGCAGGAATCCTCCGCAACCAGTTAGGATTTGTGAATCTAGATAGGACAGTGGAGAAGAATTTTCTCAAAGTAGTGGCCTTCTGGCTTGCTACCCTCTGTCCATTCCACTCCCCTATCGAATCCTTAAGCAGAATCTTCATCCATAAATTTGGAGTCTCACCAATCCTCTACATCACTAAAACCTCAGTCTGAAAGATTTAAGTTTATTTTCCTAAGTGGGAGGAAATACCATCAAGTGGTTTTACTTCACATTATGTGCTAATCCACCAGCTTTACCAGTATTGTTAAGTGAAGTAGATAAGTTTGATCCGATCTGTTTCATTTAGATTGCCTATAAAATCATAAAAATGAAGATTTCGAAAAATATAAGATCTTATAAACCACTTTCTTGAAATTCTGGATATCTATATGATTCAGAGAAAATACTATTTACTATATATGTTTATTTTAAGCTTACAACTAATGTTCAAATTCCTCTCATATCCAATCCAAAATCCTTCGTAAAATCCTCAATGCTCCTTACTTTGTCACAAATAAAATCATACATAAAGACCATAATGTTCCCTATGTAACCAATCTAGCCCGAACGAGATAACACTCCTTTCATTATAAACTCCATAGTTTTTAACCTTTCATCCTCTTCCATTTCTGACAATCCTTCAGGCCCCTGAAATGAAGTTGGCCGCAAGATCTGCTACTAAATCTCATTGGAGTGTAATCAATGGGTAGTTTCTCTACAAGCCTGTAACACTCCATTTTAACTAAGATTAAATTTACTGAATGCATTATATAATATAGAGTTGTAAATTTCATCAAAGATATAAAAAAAAATTAATGTAGTTACTTGTAAACATTTTTTTTTCTACTGTTATTGTCGAGTGTCACTAATAAACTTTTTTCTATTTTTTTTCTGTACATAAAATTTCTTATAATAACTACTTTGGATATAGTAGCATCATGTAACACAATGTACCTTCCCATCATATTACATGGAAGTGATAGCTAGGTTCTTCAGGATTTTAAGCAGAGTCACCACAGTAGACCAGTAGCCGGGTGAACTTATTTTATCTCATAAGAAATGATACAACCAGAGGATTTAGTAGTTAAACCCCAAACTAAGATCTTTGAGAAAAAATAATTATAGTAGTTTGACCATGTATGCCAAATGAGCAAAAACGTTAAACAATGCAAGTTCCACGATGAACGACCAACAGGGAGAAGACCGAGAGGCAGGCGAAGGATGTCATAGTTGGATTGTATTACTCAACTAGGAGGGAAGAGGTCCTTTCTTCCCTCCTAGTGGCTGGAGTCCATGAAAGTGTTGGCAAGTGACTAGGAGGTTTGGGAAGCTTGGACTGAGGCCTCTCAACACTGAAAGGAACAAAAGAGAAAGGAAAAGAAGAAGCATCTTGTAAAAAAGTAACATCAACTGACAGCAAATATACCCTTTCAAATTATATAATTTATTATGTCATTGATTATAATAATTGATATTAGGAATTAATATAAAAAAAGTGATTCTTAAAAAATAACAAGATTTTTTAGAAATATATAAATCACAGGCAGTTTAAAAATATGTACTTTTAAAAACACATTACACATGTTACATTTTAAAAATGAAAATAAATACTCTAAAAAAGTAATCTATATATGAACATATTTAACTAATTTCTTGTGATTTTCAAAACAAATCCCGTAGTTGATATTGAATAATAGAGGAATCAAACTTGAAAAGTGGTTGAGCAGCTCAAAAAAAGGTTAGAAACCAAAAAAATCCAAATTTTATGAGATATACATCATCAGCTCTCTCACTTCGCCTGAAAGTTTAGGTATATAAGAATTTTCAGAGCCTGGCGCCACACTAAGGAGCACCAATGTTCACATATCTCTTTGATGACACAAAGCGACTTCTTCAGGGATTTCATTGAAGATTTGATCTTCAGGAAGATGGTGCAAACAACGGCATGGAAGAAGAAGTCTACGGATCTCCAATCACGCTTGGATCTCCCAACAGTCTTTGAGTTCATCAGGCAAAGACATATCAAATTCTTTGATCTCTCCATCCAATTTCAGACCAACCCTCTCTTCCAAACAACAACACCACCTTCAGTGTGGTGAAAGAAAGTAGTGGTGAGTAAGAAAGAAAGTAGTGGACCAATAGCATAATGGTAGAATTGGATAAAAAAGACATGTAAATTAGTTTTAAGCCAAGAAACACAGGGTATAAAGAGTACCCCAACACTTAAAAACACTTCAAAGTGTGTCAACGCTAATATGAAACTATATCTTGAGTGGAGTCACATTCAAGAAATAGGAACTATCAAAGTAGTTCATAAGAGTAATCCTGTGTACATTGACTCAAATGTTTTTTATTTTTTTAATTTTAATAAATTTTTGTTTCTTTTATGGAGGCTTGACGGACAACTAGATTAAGAAATAATCCAAATAAGAAAACTTTGGTAGTAAAAAATAAACACTTACAAAAATAAAAATGTATCTATTTATTTTAAGAATAAATGATATTTTAAAAATAAAATCTCATATCTCATAAAAAGAATTATAAAAAAAAAAAAAAAAATAATATACAATTGAGTTATATATAAAATAATATATTTTTATATACAATATAAACAAATAATTTAATCACAAATTATCATAAAGGAATGGATTAATGGTTGATAACACAAACATTGCTTGAAAGATTAAATAAATACAAAAAATGACACCACAATATTTGCACTTTCAATCCACAGAGCACATCCTTACAGTTCATAGATTTCCTATTATATACAGATTATCCAGTAAGGAAATAACAATCACAAATCAAACGTTGGTAACATTGGACTTTTCCGCTTGCTCGAGCAGCAGCTGTAGATTGCTCTCGAACAGTTCACAACGAATCGGCATGTCGAGGGAGTAAAAGGGATTTTTTAATGCGTAATCGGCATAAAGCTCGTAAATATTCTTCAACAATGAGTCTAATCCTGTATGACCTGGATCCGCGATAATCATAAACTTAACGCCTGAAACAAGGGAATAAGCAAGATAGCAATACTTTACTACAGAAAAATATTACAAAAATAAGTTAGTTCATTCCATCACAACATAATATTAAAATTAATTTTATAGTTCTCCCGATATTCACAACAGCTTTAAAATTCAGCCTGTAGAGGGCAGAAACACAAATAAAAAAACATGAAAATTATCAACTGATCATTGTAACCAGATCTGCCTGATGTGCCTTACATGGTTGTTAAGAGGTACATTTTTTTTTTTAACAATTGATTAGGAGGGGGGTATAGTCTCATACAAAAGAAATCCCTAACTATACACAATATAATAAATACAAAAAAAAAATTAAGATAAAATAAATAGATTAAAATAATAATTCTCAATAAAAGATAAAAGTAAAGTAAATTACAAAAACAATGACGTTTATGGATTTGGCAAAATAAATAATTGACCCCTAATGGAAAAAAAAGAAAGTGAATCTAAGAAAAAGATGAAGAGAAAAAAGAAAAGAAACTAAGATAAAATAAAATTTTATAGTGACAATAACAGAACTGATAAATATAGAATTTACGAAAGAATGTCCTGCAGCAGCCTAGGCTTTAGTCTTCGGGATGTGGTTGAAGTTCCAAAGTTGTAGGTCACTGCTCCCTTAACTCTAGGTACTGGTACTGGTAATGGTGGGGGGAACAAGTCAGGCAAGTGGGCCTATTGGTCCTTTTTGCCATCCCCAATGCAGACCAATGGAATGGCTCATCTATATTTCTTATTTCTCTATATCGAACCGTTTTGTCTTTCTAATGAAATTTAAAATGAACGCTCAATCTATAGAGGAGGCCTCATTTTCTACGATTCTATCAGAGCCTAAAAGCCTACATCTTAGTGATACATACCGGCCACAATCTGCTAAGTAATGTAAGTTTCCGGGGCCTGTCCACATACCAGCAGGTTTCATCGTGAACTACTCCACAAATCTTGAGATGTCTTTTAAGTCTGTGATGATCTGTAAGAACTCCTATTAACAATCGGAGTTAATTTCTGTTTAGGCCTAGCAGCCACTTAGTTTTAGAAATGCCTAGGAATGGTTCTGGTCCTATAGGAGGGTGCTTAGCCTCGATTCTAGCAAGCTGATCAGCTTTCTCATTACCCGTGATTCCCTTATATCCTAGGAACCACACTAACTTAAGCTTCTTTATGCTCGCTAATGAATCTAAGGCTTGTTTACACATTCTCACCAATGTAGAGGTGACCTTAGGTGACTCAAAGGCTTGAAAGGCAGACAGACTATCTGACAAAATGGTGGTGCCTGTCCTTTCACAGCTGGTGACTTCAGGGCATGTACCAGCCAACAAGATGGCAAACACTTCTGCCTGAAAGACAGTCGAGTGGGAAGCTTAATTCTATGCCTAAGTCTTCTATATAAACCCCAGCCCATTAGTCCCTGTAAATCCTTTCTTGATCCATCAGTGAAACAGGGCAGATAATCTTCTGGGGTTTCTACTAAATTTACCCACCACTGTACCCAATCCTCTATCCTTGGATATAGGTAACTAATTTTGGTGTCCAGGAAGGGTGTTCTATCTAGTAATGGTGAGTGGTATTGTAGTACTGGTAACTTGCTTTCCACTTTAGCTATTGTCGCATGACCAGTAACTTCTCCCGTCTCTTTCCACAGTCTACTTCCTTTCATTCTTAGATAAGCTAGTACCACTATCTGTGTGTCAGATGGTGGCACAACAGAACATTGACTGTACATTGATTTAGTGCAGATCTGCTCAGTATAGTGTTATCACGTGGTTTCTAGAAGCCAAAGTGAAACTTCCCGATGACTTTGCTCTCGGTCGAGATCCACTTCTGGACTCCTCAAATCACTGTGGCTGTTTCAACTCTAAGTAACTGGGAGAGGAATTTTGTGAACCTTTTTTTGATGTAATTCTCTATTGTCTCTATTTGTAATCCCCGATGTAATTGGCTGTTTCTTACAAACCAAGGATCATCCACTGCAATTCTTACGACTTTATTTTGAAAAGATTGTAATCTTTTACAATATAAAATTAAATTTGAACATCAATAGTGTTAATTAGAGGCCTGATAATATTGCTTCGGGAACTAGAACAGAATCAATAGAAGACTAGATCAAAAAGTGGTTCATAAAATTCCACTCCCAGTAACGGACAGTTAAAAGAGCATTACAACTTGGGAAACCTAATCTTATTTCGAAGACTGAAGCCCAGGCTGCTGCAGGAGATCCTGTTATAAATTCTATATTTATCAATTCTATTATTGTCATTACTGCCACTTTATTAATTTTTTTTTCTTTGTTTTTTTCTCAAAGTAACTTTTTTTTTTTTTTCACATTAGAAGTCAGTTATTTACTTTATTTTATTTTTTAATTTAAATATATATTTTATATCAATGAACGTAATTATTCATAATTGTTTAATATTTATAACATTGCAAATAGTTAGGGGTGTCTTTTGTATGAGACTATATCCCCTCCATAATCAATTGTTAAAAAAAAAAGAAAGAATGTAACTGTCATATTAACCATGTAAGGGCCACCAGGCCGCTCTGGTTTTGAATAAAAACATGAAAAATGGAAAATGATGTCTGAATAATAATTAGGATGGCATTGCAAAAAATATACCAAAAATAAAATAAATTAATTTTAATTATGGAAAAAATAATAATCAAAATGTAATAGAGCAAAATTCTCAACACCAAGAATAAAATAATATAATAAATTATGACATTATCAGTTCAATATTATTTAGATGTTTACCTGTTAGCGTTTGAAAACACTGTAATTTAAAAGTATCAGCCTCCAACACTTCAATTCCGGAACTCCTCGGTTCAGGGCTAAGTTGACTTGCCAAAGCAAATAATGGATAAAACATACTGGCCAAGAATATTTTCTCGTTCGTGGTTACTCTAGGTCGGCTAAACTTCAAATTCAACGGATAATTTCCAGGATTGTTAATAACCTCTAAGGCATCCCTTCCGTCATCCATTTGTACACCAGTAACTGGAATACCATTGACTGCTATGAGCACGTGGCCAACTGAAAAATAAAACTATATAAATCTTAAGTTCCTTGTGAACAATAAAATTTTTGATGGTGGATTTACAAACTACAGTGTAACCAGATTAAGTGGGCTCTGGATATGGGAGAAATCTCTATTACTATAATGTGGTCAAAAAACTAAAATATCTTCCAGACCAATACACGTTAAAAGATGGTCTACATCTATGTCTCCCATGTTGCATAGAGCACATTTTGGTGAATCCACAATGCCTATTCGATTCGATGCCTATTCGGTGTTTTTGGAACAAATAATATCCTGTTATTACGCGAAAAACCACTACCTCAGCTGTGCTAAGATTGCCAGGGATTTGTTTATCCTTATGCAGTAGGCTCTCTCACTTCTTTCCTTCCGCTTGAACTTTGTGTCTAGCGCTTGTCCTGTCCTCACAATAAGAACTTATAATTGATTTCACTCTTCTGTAGGAAAGTGGTTCTCTGCACAACCGAGCTTAACCAGCTTGTCATATATATATATCAATATGGCAGAGCTATAATCCTTCCTTTTTTCTTTATAATAGTAGCCATGTTTCTGGCTTTCTCTGGGATGACTACAATACTTGGTGTTGATAATTTTTGTATAATGGCTTGAGAGTCACTGAAGATTACAGTGTTGTCATCACTTTCAATAGTAACTTCCATCACAAAGCAAATAGCCTGCATTTCTCCATCATAATTGTCACATCCATCTCCAATGGGAAATGAAAGTTGAAATTTGCTTCAGTATACACCAGCTCCAGCTCCCTTGTTAATATCGGACGCAGACCCATTGGTATAAATGTGTAGCCATTGCTTTATAGCTCATAAATTGTTTTTATTGCTGTAGCTCTAAGCTATGGTTTAATTTTATTATTCTACTTACATATTAAATTACTCGTGTATACCTTTATTTAATATTTATTATATTACTTCAATTTAAAATAATTTCCTATTTTTGACATGTATTTATTTGGTTGATTTTCATATCTATATTATTTTTGTCTTTAAATCTTCACTTAAATATTACTGTATGCAGTTTCAATATTCTCATAATGTTATAATATGCACTTTGCTCAACATTATTTAGAAACCAAAAAAACAGATATTATATAAATAATAAAACTGTCATTTAAAATCTGCCTATTTGAAAACAGGGTAAATGAAAAGCCACTTTAAGTGGTAAAGAACATCCAAGGACCCTCGAGATCCCAGTTATATGGATTACATTGTATTATAAAAACACAAATAAGGTAGTAGGTTTTAGTAACCAAAGGACCAAGTGTAAATTGCACTTACACCTGTCAAACCTCACTGAACTAACAGCATAGTACTGATTAAAATTGGCGAGTTGTTAGTTTGAATTACTAATAGGTTAGCATTAAAGTTAATAGGTTAGTAAATTTTAAAAAAATAAACCAAGAAGTAAGTGGGAGGATTATAATATGTCTGATCTTGTAGACAAGTTTAAATAGTATTCAGAATTAAGGTATGTATGAATTCAATATGGGTGTTATCAAGATCTCAGATTTGCTATATCTTAACACTACTGCCCTTGTATATGTCTACAAATCAACTAATCTATTTAAAAATAAAAGTTGAATAAACATTTACATCATAATTTATTCAATTGATTCTCTACCTTCATCTTGAGATCAACTAAATATTATTTATGGAATCTAATGAAGTACCAGCATTTGACAGTTTCATGGTTATTTCAATTAGAATAGTTTATACAGTAATTATTTGAAGAAAACAACTCTCACAAGTACTAAAGAGTTCTTGTTCTAAATTAAATTAGGCACCATTAGTATCAGAATATTTAAGGCCTCATATAATTCATAATAAAATTTACCTGTTATACCATCCTTCTGACCGAAGGATACGACAATTTTTTTATTTTCAACGACCAATTTAAGGTCGATAGGATAGGTAAAACTGTGCTCATTTATGACTTCAGGAACGTTGTGGTCATGATTAAAAATTAATCCTCCCGATTTAGAAACTATGTAAACTCCATAAATGCCCATAATTATAAAGTTAAAACGGAATCAGAATTGTTTATCAGTGACAACTAAATGGAGAAGGTAATTCTTGGGTTTACGCTCACTATAACATGGTACGGTTGAATTCGTGATAACTTTAACAATGTAGCCAACAGTAAAATATAACGTTAATTTTAATTTAATTTATTTTATTTTAAAAGGAAGAAAACATATTAATAAATAATAATTAGAATATAAACAATTTTTAATAGGATAACACTTGTAATCAAACCGAACATAAAAGTACATACGAAGTTTTTCTAATTCTATTTCATATATACTTATTTGTCTAATCTACCCTCAATTTTTCTGATGGTGTACTTCAATAATCTTCCTTACTGTATGAGTTTACTTTTCAAACTTTATCCACAGCAATTTTATATACTTGTTCGTAGATTTCAGGAACGCGTATGACAGTTTCAAGCGCCCTATGTTATAGGAGGCACTCAGAGAAATGAAGGTTCCTTCAAAAGTTATACGCCTTATAAAAATGAAAAGGGGGATGTTAGGTGCAGGGTCTGCATAAAGTCCGAACACTCTTCTGAATTTGGCTCAAATAAAGGACTAAGGCAAGGAGGTGCTCTAGCGTGCCTACTGTTTAATTTGATCCTGGAAAAATTAGTGAATCAGGTATCCAGAATAATGGCACCATATTCAACAGATCGTTTATGGAAGATCTTGATATAGTGGCACGATATTTTACTGTGCCTCCTGAGTCTTTCTTGAGCCTGCAGCAAGCTGCCTCACACATGAGTCTGGCTATTAATGAAAACAAAACTTAATACATGTACACCGGAGGAGCCAGATCCCAGAAGAGACAGGTTGTCATAGGAAGCTGTATTTTTGAGAGAGTGGAGGAGTTTCCTTACCTTGGATCTCAGGTCACAGCAACAAATAACGTTTACACTTAAATAAAGGGAAGAATCACAGCGGCTAACCGATGTTATTTTAATCTGTTAAAACAGTTCTGGAGCAAGCTCATTAGCAGGAAAACAAAAGGTCCATTCTTATAAAACTCTGATTAGTCTGTTCTAACATACCCTCCCAGACATGGACTCTATCCACACAGGATAGAAATAATCTGTTGGTCTTCAAGAAGAATCTATGGGCTGGTAAGGGATGAGGAAGGCTGGAGAAGAAGAAATAAGGAACTCTATGAGCTGCTCCAGGATATAGATATTATGAACCTTGTTATATGAAGAACCTTTATTAAGCCGGGATGCCTGGATGGGCAAGACATGTTGCATGGATGAGTCCTGACGAAATGCCTAAAAGTCGTGGAAGAAGAAATCCATTGTCCAAGAAGAGCCAAATGGCGGAGACTCATAGAGGTAGGACCCATTGCAGGGTTGTAGCGCCTACTGATAGATAATTTTATACAGGGGTCAGGGGTATTTCCAAGAGCATACCCTGGATCAAAACTGGAGGGGGGGCAAGCCATGGTCTTTCCAATTGTGATATTTCAGCATGAAAAAGGCGAATGAAACCAAAATTTTAAGAAAATTATATATAATTATAGCAGTGCTTTCTTATTTATTACAATTATTGGCTTGAAAAAGAGTTTAATTTTTCATTCCTGGAGGGGGGGAGCAGCTGCCTCTAACTGGGTACGCCTATGTGTATTGCTGCAACTGACAGAAGAGGGCTGAGGGAGCAAAATCTAAGATTTACCAACAATTATTTTCCAGATTTTTCAACTTACCGTAGGTCTGAAAAGTGTTCCCTGAAATTTACCATTTTCTTAAACAATTTTGAAAATGAACCTCTTTGAATAGTATTCGTAAGTAATTTTTAATAAAATAATTTCTTTTTACTTGAGGTTTACTGTCCTTCTAACTTGAGGTTGGAAAAATGGGTTATCCTGCAGTTTACTAAGCTATAGTAGCTAGAGGAAGAAGTCTAGATTTATTCGGAGAGTCTCCCAAGAAATAAGTTAACTTGTCCAGACCAGACTTGAACCATCACCGCTTCTGATAGGAAAATTCTAAGTTTTTGGCTAAACACACCCAATCATCCACACTCTCATATTTCTTTTAACGTTTCACTGCTATTTTTGCAGTTTAAATCTCCCCACTTTTCGGTTAATTTATAAGAATGATACTACTTCCTACAAAGAAGTCCCTAATTAGTTACCATCCATCCAGGATTCCACTAGGGTAGGCATTTTTTCCACAGAACAAAATGAACAATATTAGGACACCTTATTTTCCCACATCTCTCATGACTTCATTTTATTAATTCTATTCTGTAAAATTATTCATTTTATGTCATTCTGTTTATATTTTATTTTCTATACTTAATGTGGTTGTTATCTCGTTCTGTTCTTAGCCCTGAAGAAGGCTAGAAACTCTAGCCGAAACGTTGGCACAATTAAATAGGTTGCACCAACTTATTTGTGTTTCATTTTGAACACACCCCCAACCATCTTCTCCTCGTACATCATCCACGGTCAGCTATCTCTCATAATTATGAACAATATTAGCTTGTAGGGACACGGCTATACCCTGGTATATACTATAACAAGAGTATAATAACAGTATCTCTAACCGCTATGGGCAGACATACTAGCTTACATTTGAACTACTACTGTCATCAGGTAAACGCAGTATATTAATAAATGTTCTATTTCTTGTGTATACTTCATTTCAAAACATGTAATAACCATTTAATGTATTGTAATATTCCTATGTGTATTTGATTCAATAAAGATAAAAATAGAATCTTCTGACCTACTAAAAGCTAACGTCTTTTATATAGCATTTCTGGATGGTGTTTAGTAGCCCAGAGAGTTGACTAAGCGCAAAATTGTAGAACAAAGTCCTTCAGGACTTCTCCTCCTTGGGAAGGAGTGAGTAATAATATAAATAGTGGACCAGTGCATTCTAGTGCTATTTTTGGAAATTTATATTAGACTTTTATTTGACTCTGTCTTCTCTTGATCCTTCCTCCTTTCTATACCTTTTCTTCTTATCTTAAAGACTTACAGCTAGTTCTTGTAGGACTTTATCCCCTACACAACAGTAAAGTGTAGAGTACTTGTGTAAATAATGGGCAAACATGTGAGCTGTTGGTGTACACATGAGAAATATTGTTTTATAGTAAAATAGCTGTTTGGAACTGTATAGAGCATGTGCAGTACAGATTCGGGGAGGGAAAAAAAACCTTACAAACGAAAAACCCTTACAATTCTGGACAGTCAGAAGTGGTTTATGGAACACACCTTATATTTTAAGATGGATGTCTTCTTAATTTTTATTTTATACAATTGGTTAGGAATTAGATATTATTTATTAGCTTTATTTTTAATCTTCACTCAACCAAATCCTGAAAAGAATGTGCTTCGTTAGAAATTTTATAAAGAACAAAATTTTTTGATACTGTGTAATAACACAAGCAGGAAAACTGGAAGATGTAGTCAATAACAGAGTATTAAATAATAATTCGTTTGATGAACTGAAGTCTAACTAAATAAGTATCCTAGAAGAAAATAATAAATTCTTGATCCAAATAGAGGTAAACATAAAAAAACCTTAGAAATCGAATACCAACCACAAAGGTTTAAAATTCTCATTAACCTGGCAGAAGTGCCCCAAATTTTGTATCCTAAGAGGTGTCCCCCCGCGAGCATTTATCTCATGGTAAACAATTTGTACTATTTTTTTTATATAATTGGATGTGATGATGACAAAAATCTTTTCAATTACTTTCAATGCAATTTGATATTGGCTGAAAAATCTAAATTGAAAGAAACACCCAGTCTTATTGTTGCGAGGAGGCCAGAGTAAAACTGAATTGATTATGAGAGGGGAGGTAAAAGAGGTAATAAAATTAAAAGGGAAACGGAAGGTAGACAAAAGTATAAACAAAACAGATGAAATACAATGAAAATATACATATCCCAAAATTAACAAAATGTTCAGGGGTACATCCCTCCCGGGTTAGCAGAGGTACTCAATGCTAAAGTTTCGGGATTGTAATTATCAGTGGTAGAGGTTTCTCACACAACCAGAGCCCACTGTATCCTTACGAGTAACTTTCCAAAGGTCATAAAATATAACTGATAATAATAACGGTTATCCTAGGGGGGAACTAGGGGAGACAGCTAAACATTACATTAGACCAGCCATCAAAAAAACTATGTAGCCTTTATACCATAAAGGTCTAAATGCAAGGTGTTAAGGCTAGTCTTTGAAAATAT
Organism: Halyomorpha halys; assembly: GCF_000696795.3. NCBI lineage: Eukaryota > Metazoa > Arthropoda > Insecta > Hemiptera > Pentatomidae > Halyomorpha > Halyomorpha halys. The sequence goes on from NW_027115129.1 coordinate 1,354,495, forward strand.
TAAAATATTCATAAAAGTGGGGTAGTTAAGTGAGTAAGAGTTGGAGACCTTCCTACACACCTGGTCTCTAAAATGTGTTCACCATTGCACACGCATAGAGCATGATTCTCCGAGCACAACCATTAGTCTAGTAACGGTACCTCCTGGCCCTGCATGGGTTATAGTGGTACAGGATTTTTTTTATTCATAAAATCATACCAAGGCACTTACAACCTTTCTGAATCATTCAGATAATAAAAATTATTCAACTTACCTCACAGCTTATCAGCAAATTCAATTATTTTTCACTATGTCGTTATTTATGAGTTTAAAGACAGTTGTCTCACAGCTTACAATAATAAAAATTACACATAATAGAACGGAATAAAAATATGACTTTTAAAAAAATAAACAATTTTAATTTATAAACCAACAAAATTAGATAATAGTTATAAAACATTATTACCATTATCTTTCACACATAATTATGAAGAGGAATGAGCCTCGAAGGTTGAATAGTCTCTCTGCAAACTGGGCATTTGTCTTGATTTTGAGCCCATTCAGCAATACACGACCAACAATAAATGTGGCCGCACATCGTTGCGGTGGGATTTCTTAACCTATTGAGGCACATTATGCATTTCTTAGTGGATACTGTGCCATATGTGGTAAATATTTCTATTTCATCGCTAGAAGTCAATTCATGATCCTTTTTACGGTAATTGGAAATTGACTGCCAAGTATGAAGGATAAAGTTAATTACACTAATAATGCCGAGTATCCTAAATCCAAATAACGATTTTCTATCTTTTAACCAATATCTTATTAAAACCTAAAAGAAATATATGAAATTATAAATCAAAGAAAACATCCATAAAATGAATAAAGATATCTAAAAAAAAAAAAATAAAATACTTACATAATTAACACCAGTTATTCTCTTAGAAAAATGATAAGTTCCCCAACTGTAGTAAAATATAGCTTTATGCAAAAGTGTGACGGATGGAAGCAGAATTCTCATCAAAGCTAACCAGCGCAAAAATTTGTTTTTCTGTTCTGTTAACAATTCTGGATTCTGCTTAATATTTTTTTCTAATTCACTAATAAATAAAATTGTCAATTCAGAACCATAGCACTGCAGTAAAATCATTAAGATACGTGTCTGAAAAATGAAACTTTATGTATATATTCCTATTATTATAAGAAACTTTATATAATAGGGTGTCAATCCTGGTAATATAAAATGTTATAATTAAAGATTGAATGATCTGTCTTCTTCTCATATCGGAAAAGGACCAGTACCTTACTCTTGGAAGGATTGATGATCATCACTTTTCTTTTCGTTTACTTCAGCCATTCCAGTAGAACTTGCTATGGTTTTTCTTTTGCATCATAAATGAGAATGATCTGCATACAAGAGAGATTGGCTGAGTATCACACTAATGTTCCATTTACCTTTTCATTACCAAATTTATGGATTTCATCAATAAATAAAGTAAATAAGAATGTACTCAGGCTATCCCGCAGTTCGACACCTCTATCAATTAGAAAAGGAGCAGACTCTAATCCTTAAAACTTCTTTTCAATTTGTGTACAGATTTTGTCGATAATGAGGAGACAGTGGAGATGGACTGTAGAGGCATAGGTTCTCGAAGTGGTCAAAAACAGTAACTACTCTGGCACAACAATAAATAGACTGGACAATATAAATTGGAATAGCAAATAGGATTGCCAGAGCCAACCAAATCTACTATAATATATGGAACAGCATTGCTGGCCATCGAGATGGGGGGTACGAAACCGAGCTGTAAGCTGATGTTTACAAATCAGTAAACCTCCCTACTTTTACCTACAGGAATAAGAGCTGAATCATGCTTAACAAGCAGTTCTTACTTAAATAGCTCAACGATGAAGTTCTTATGTAGAGTTGCAGGAAAAATTAGAAGATACTGTGTAAGAAATGAAACGATTAGATAGGAGCTGAAAATTTCTTTACTGAAATTTACTCTAGAAAAATGACAATTTCATTAGTTAGTTCAAGTTTGATGAATAAGTGAGAAACAGGAACCCAGAAAGGCAATGGAAGCACGACCCACAGGCAAGAGGCCAAGCGGAAGGCCTAGGATTTTTTATCAAGAATACATCCAACGGATTAGGGGAAAATCACTTCAACAACTAAAGCAACCTGCAAGGAATATGAGACATTGCAGCATTGGATCAAGGCCCCTCCACACTAGAAATATGGCACAAAGTAGTAAGATAGAGAATAAGAAGAAAAAATTAAATGATAAACCCCAAATATGATTAAAGATAAAATACGCTGCTTTAAAATTAACTCACCAATAAGTAAATTTAAAATTATTTTATTTATTATAATATTCCACCAGTAAAAGTAATAATATTTTTTGAAATATCAGATAATTACAAAATGAAAAGAAAATCTCAAGGTAATCAAACAGGTATCCAAATATCTTAAGTTCCAAGTAAAAATGCAGAATGATAAAAAAGTTAAATTTAGTGACAAGGAATAATTGTACTTTAAGAACTGTTTAAGGAATGAGATGGGCTATCAAGTTAAATGCTCATTAGAGCATCAGCAAGATGATTGCAAGTCCTAATGATAAACAGAAGGTACACAAATTATCACTGAAATGATTAAAAAATTTGTTATTATCCTCTATGTTTTAGTGCGATGGGTTAGCAACAAATTTTAAATAAAATAAAATCTTTACCAATATTGAAGGTACAGACTGAAACGTATCATCAACTTGCAAAATTCCTGTGTATTCTTCACCAAGTGTCTGAAAACCCAAAAGTGTAGTGTTGCCAAAATAAAGTAATTGTCCGATTCCCTGAATAGCTTTCTTATATTTTATCAGTAGCCGAGGGCCTATAAATTAATAAGTAATATATTTAAATTAATTCATAAATAATGTTTATATATTTTTCAATAGTATAAACATTTGTTACAAGTAATAGGTAAACTTAAAACAGTATAAGAGTAGAAAATAGAGCATCGTTTTTAAAAATAACTAGCGATTAGTTTTACTGGCATGGCTTTGGTTAAGAATGAAAATAAGAGAACCAAGCACATCTGATTAACATACAACAATCATGTGAAAAACAGAAGAACCAATTACTTAATTAATCTATAAAATATAATATATATTTATGTTGCCTCAGTAACTAACTTGAAAAACAGAGAGCAGTAAAAATTGGCTGCACAAACATAAATTATTTAAAATTAAATTCATTGATGACACAGATTCTAATAATAATGCTTTGTCTATTTTATCAATATACTAAAATATGAAATAACCAAATGAAAAATCTCCTTTTTTTGTATTTAAATAGCTCCAATTCTAAACTAGATTTATCTAAGATTGAGTAGTGTCTAATCATAAGTTATGGCATCCATATCTCAAAAGAATAGTCTTTAGATAAATTAAAATTATACATCTAAAACTTATTCAAAATTTGTCTTGTATTGACTATTCAAGAATAGTCTTTAGATAAATTAAAATTATACATCTAAAACTTATTCAAAATTTAACTTAAGGCAAAATTAAATTATCGCTTTTCAGGTAGGTCGAAATAAATATTTAGCTTACATAACATGAGGCTCCCATAATATTTAATAAGTTTTCAAAAGTGAATATGTTGACTATTGATAAAATACTCCTCAATTTCTTTAATAAATGTTTTCTTAACGACCAAAAAAATTTGGTATAGTAAATCTGCTTCCAAGGGTATGAAGTAGCATTTAGTCCAAGTATAAAAATTCACCTGCTCAACCACTATCTATTTTCATATCTTCCATAGCACAATTGTAACCAAAAGTAATAAATATAGTGCATAACGGGGGGCTGTTTAGTAACACACATTGGGCGAGTATCAGCCTAAATAATTTATAGCAATGAAAATCTTCTAAGCAAAGCATTAAGGGACATACACTTATGAGGAAATTTTTTCTTTTTTCGAAATACTTAATTCATATTTTCATGGATACTTTACTAAAAAACACCCTAATATTGATTGATTAACAGTTGTGTTCTAAAAAAACAAAACATCCTTTCTAAGAAACTCCTAGAGGTTTTATTCACCCAAAAATTTAAATTAGCTCTACTTCTGTCTAAATTTGTTTAATGGTTTTACGAATAAAATCTGATAGAGCCAATCATTAAAAGTCTATATCAAAAGTTTAAGTTCATACACATTATAAAAATACAAAATAATTTAACCATAACATACAATCAGTACTGAAAACATGACTTGCTGTTTGAGGTACAGATAATCTGCAGAATAGTTTAAATACAGTGTCCAACATACATTGTTATGTCTACTCCGACACATTCAATCTAAATAAAATTATTTGAATGATTTATTGATGCCTAACAGCACTGAAGAATTAACAGAATATACACGGACAGGAATGGATGCCAATAATGTACTTACATCACTTCAGTACTTAAAGAAGTAACTTAATATATCAGAAATTATTCATTTGACAATTTTTACCAAGTAAACTTAAAGAAACATCTTCACATAGCTTTTGAAGTTTTCCGATTGCCAATTCATCTTTTTGAGAAGATCTCAATATTTCTGCTGGTCCAGCTTTTACCAAAACCATAGTTTCTCAAAACGCTTATTCTTAATAATTAAAATACATTTACAAATCAGCACTCTATTAATTACAAAATCAATCTTTTCGTTACAGCAAAATAAATAAAAGGCAACAAATGCATTTAAGATAATTTCATATTAATTTACTAATGTAAATACAATTTTTAATTAATGATAAAATAGAACTCTCTTCTGTATAAAATAAAAACCAATTCATCTCCTCTTTAAAGTTCAAGTGTTTTGGAATGACAGTTGAAAGCCAAAGAGATCATAAGAGGAAGCTTCAAAGTAAATAATGTAACTGAATAGATCGGCTCTATGACGTTATTGCTTTTTTACTTCTTTCATTGTTTTATGTTCAGAACAATTTTTAATATTTAAATAGTTACAGTTAGATCACTATATCATTCTTATTTATTGAATAGATAAAAATGAAACGTACAAAGTTTGCACCTTGTCATTTATTGTCATTATTAAAGAACCGGTTACTGCTTGCTTTTATTGGTGCCTTAAATTAATGAAAATTACCTATAATTATTTACTAGAATAATCATATTTATATTCGTTACAAGGAGAATTAACAGATAACTAAGAAGGCCTCCATATTATGTGATGAATTATTACTGGTGAAAGATGTCAGTTACGATGGTACAGATTAATGATTCGATGTATGAATCCTGAGTTCCTGTCTCTGTATTATTCCACAACTCTGGAGAGAACCAACTTCCAGAAAAGTAAAGGAATAGGCTGGAGCAAGGGTAATGCACTAGTATTGTATGCAAACTGTTATGTCCACGACCTGAAGAAACTTTTCTAGTTGGTAAGCCACGTTCATCCGATTCTCTGCCATGTTTGTCAGATGTCTAGCAATCTAAACAAGTTGTCTCTTGTGACACTTCATGTATTTTGCTCCGTGAATTTTTTCAGTCCAAAAAGAGAGCTGTGGCGAAAAAGTTTGGAGCCTGCGTTCTAAGGAATCGTAAATCATCACGATCATCCGAGGATCTTTGCACAAAGGCCTTGAACTTTTTCTCAGTTTGTGAGAACATCTAATGAAACAATGTTCAAAATATCCTTATCTTCACTGTTGATGAGAATAAAAATTGATTAATCAAATGAATCCCTGAAGTAACAGGAATGTCTCTATTCACAAAGTTAGTATTATAATTATTGAACATTTAAAACATATGTTAGTATTACATTTCAATAATCAATGATGGTAAATCACATAAACTAATTTTCAAAATTAAAAACTCATACATTTACGAAATAAATATATATTTTTTCTTTGGATGATGAAGAGTAGTTATAGCGTTCAAAAAACAGATTTAAGAGACTGTCTATCGGCTTTATTGGTTTGTATCTTAGCTTTCTTAACAAGATTATTCGTAAAGTTAGTTTTTAAAGTTGACTAAAAAAATAAAGAAACTATTAAGTCATGAAATGTCAACGAGTTCAGTTTAGAATCAATTGATTGATTTAGGACTTATATTTAACAAATGATGAACCTTTGAAAGTGACAGTGTGGTAAGGCATTAATTCAGAAATTTTTACTTATTGAAACCAGTACGAAATAAGGCGGTTCTGGAAATAATGGGCTCTCAACTTCAGGTCCACAACCTAATCCACCAATTATCTGTTGTTTCACGGATCGTAATGAAAGAAAGATTGTTTATTTATTGTAATGCTTTCACCTTTCTTAGAGCAATTCAGAATTAATTAAATTTACACTACCAATATCAATTTTTCCTAGAAATAAGAGTCTTCCGCAACAAGAAACGGCCGACGTTGTCAACTATTGGACATTTTAAGGTTGAAACCATCTGGTATTATGTTAGGACTGTGGTAACAAGGAAAAATGCCCATCCACTTATTTATTACTACTACTAAATGTTTAATTACTTGTTATCTTTCAGTATTGTTTTATTTAGAACAGTGGAGTAAGTCATTAGTATCAAAATTTCGCTACAGAGGGTAGCAGGATATTCTCAACTCATTAAGAAAGCTGATCTGTGAAGATTGGCAGTAGAATAAGACACCTTTGTGTTAAAAATTGTATACTGTCATAAATTTTGCCTAACTTTTGAGATTTAAAATGTAGCATTATTACTTTTTTAGTGTTGATTCTTTATTTTTTATCATAGTAAGGAGGATGGTACACCCTACTCTCCTTCAAAGGGAAAGTGAAGCCAAAAAGAGGGGAGTAGACCAGGCACTTCTTGATCAGGTTAAGGTTTACGTTAAGGCACAAAGCAATTTTGTGCTTGAATCAATAAATTCATTTGGCAACTAACTTATTAATGTAAATTGTGGTAGAAGGACGTCAGTGACTGGCTCCTACTTCTTCTTTGTCACGCACACGGTTTTCACAAGACCTACGTTTTTTGCTTCACTCTAAATGGTACCTTACCTTCTCCATTATACTACTTCTTATAAGACTCTCAATGAATTTGCCGAGGTGGATGTATTAGTTCTGACTCCAAATAATTATATGGGGTACTCTTGAACAGAAGGCCACGACAATGCGTAATCTAATAGGTAAGGTAGATGGTTAGGAGTTGAATAGATGGGATGATATGTAAATTCGGACTAGAAGCCAGCCACCGGGCCTTACGAAAGGATAAAAGATGTAGAGGATAGAGGAGATATCTAGTAGGAAAAAAAAACGTGAAATAAGATACATTATAAATATATAAAAAAAAAAATGGTTGGAAGAACTGAATGTGCTTATTTACTGTCCCAAGAAGGTAGTTTTGCCAGCATCTCTGAGGTAATGATTCTACAAAGAAAAAGGCCGGTGAGAGGCACCATCTGTAAAAACTTATTTTTTGCGATTCAGTATATAATTTTGGTAAACATTATTTATTCAATCAATACATTTACAATTATAATACTATTTATACAGTTTATATGCAAAATTATTTACATTTGAATGAATAAATGAACACAACACAAACTAGAGCAGACATAGATGTCCAACCTACAGATTAAAAAAATTAACCTAGTTTAAGATTGCATATTTTAAAATCCTATGGATTTGGTATAAATACATTGTTTCAAATCTTGACATAGCACTAATATACATTTATAAAGACTTAATATATCTAGATGATTAAATTAACAAGTTTCTGATAAAAATTCTAAAACAAAGATTGAATTTATAGGTTATATAGTACCATTTTTATCATCAACCATCTACTTAGTTCATATTTATGTTTCTTTTCATTTCGCCTATCTTTATTCTGTTCATTTTGTTGGTATAATTAGAATGCAATCGTCGATAAAAGTCAAAAGAACACAAAGCACGTGGGTACCGACATTTCTCGCTTCCTTTGTTCACCAAGCATTTGGACAAGACTTGGTTTGCGGCAAATGTCAAACGTGTAATAACTACGTAGTCAGAATACCACAACACAAATGAGCTCGTTTACATTATCTAAAATTTAATGTTATAAAATATACCTTGATTCATATATTTTTTTCTTCAGAAAAATAAAAATAAAGGAGTATCCTTCGATGAATGGAAAAGTAGAAAAACTTTGGAGACTTTTAGAACAGCTCAAATTCATGATGCACAACACTGTCTAACTAATATCATTGACCGGATGGTGCGTAGTGCTAACAAACAATCAATTTCAGACTGGTTGGAGATAAAGAAATCCAAAGTAATGAATTCTTGATCTTTTTGTTTATTAATCAAATATATATATTTTATTAATTTAAAAAAAAAAATTCAGGCAAAGGAAATTGATGCAAAACAAAAAAAGGAGGAAGTATGCTTGAGAAGAAAAGAGAATGAACTAGAAGTACTAAAGAAAGACTATTCAAAGAAAGCCTTCAGAAGTTGGTTAAAAATGAAAAAAAAGGAAACAAAACGTAATAGTTTTTATCCTTCTTTTATAAGTCGATAATGTGAGATGTCATATAGTGATTTAAAATTTGTTCCTACCATTTATTCTATCCTAGTAATTCCAAAAATAAATTTTGAACATCCCTGAACGTTAGTGGTGTAGTGAATGAATTTTACGATCCAAAATTAAATATTTCTTTGTTTACATTTAAAGGGGCCTCTACATGTTGGCCAAGCCATGGCGAACTCAGACATACACGAGCATGTGGATGGGTCGCTTGGCTTGGTTGGCCTAGGCTCGTTGCCGATCCGTCGAGAGTCGGTTTTTTGGACACAGATCAAAGGGGTTCGTGAGAGCGCTCGTGTAGTATCTCCACCATTGTTCTATGTCTAGTTGCAACTGAGAGCTGTTAGGAGGTTAAAGGTATGTGCTAGTACTTTTTATAATAAGTTTTATATTTAATCTTATTTATTTATATTTAATTTCCTTTCATTTTCTTTTTTTGTAATAAAAATAATACAATCCAAGTGCAATGGCTGAAACCACTAGTACGTCCGCCATGCTTCCCTCTCTGAATAACACTGACATGTGGATGGTCCGCTCTTTGTTTGCCGAGCATTTGTACGAGCCTCCGATCCGTGGCGAGCGGTCAACATGTGGATCCACCTTAACATGTAGGGACCATGCTACTATCTGTTGATCACCGATCAAGCTGCCGATGGACCCTTAACACAGATGCGACGCTACCTAGCCGACGCAACTAGAACTACTACAGTCCTCAGGCAAACATCACATATTGAAATGTGTATTTCTTTTAGATACTTTGATTGTACAAATTAGTAACCATTTGATGTATTGGTAATGGCGACTACAGGAAATTTTGGAAGCTCACCAAGGTAGCGACCAAGAAGACCTCGGCAGATCGCGTGCATGACAGGGGCCGACACATTGGCTTGACACTACCAGCGGGATAGTGAAGTGCAGACAGGGGCTCTGCTTTCGACACCACAAATGGCCCGTAAGAACAACTGTATGTTTGTCTCACCTAAACAACAGAAGGCCATCTTAAGACGATGTCATGGAAACCGGGCCCCTAGTAACGATGTAATACAGACCGTTCTGCTGAAACAACTACCGAGGAAGGGAATCGCTCAGCCCACCAACCTGTAAAATTCGTGCTTGAAGTTGAGATACTTCCCAGACAAATGGAAACATACTGTTTCCACTCCTCAAGCCGAAGAAGAAAGGGTTTGACGCCGACTATTACAGGGCCATAAGTCTGCTACCGCATCTCGCTAAGGTTTACGAAAAGATCATCCTGAATTACCTTCGGGAATTCTGTGATGAACACTTCCTTATCCCTTACGAGCAGAATGGCTTTCAGGCACACATGAGTACGGAACACCATTTGATGAAGCTCCAGAATGAAGTGAACTCCAGCTTCAATTGGAACCATGCTATGGCCATGATCTCCATAAATTGTACAAAGGCATTCCATTCTATGTCTCATGGCATTTTATGTTGTTAGCTCATAGACCTCGAATGTCCTGAGCAACTCTACAGTGTCGTAGCATCGTTCCTTGACAACTGGACCATCTCTGTGGGGGTTCGAGATGAGCTTCTTGCTCCATCCCACTGACATGCGGAGTTCCACAGGGAGCAGTTCTATCGCCTTACAGACTGAACCACCTTCTCACAACACCATCGCTCTCTCAGCGGCTCAAATTGCAGATATACAAGAGCATCTTGAGGCCAGCACTTCTATATGGGGCTCCACTCTTCACATACCTCTCCGACGGCACGCAGCGCCACCTTCTGGGATTCCAGGACAGCATGCTGTGGAGGACGGTCCGCACAACATCATGGAAGAAGAAGAAGAAGCCTCTGGAACTGCATCAACTCCTAGATCTAGATCAGAGTTCATTGGTCAGAAGCATGTCAAGTTCTTTGACTCTCTCCAATCATTGACCAATCCTCTCTTCCAAACACTAACACCAGTACCCCCTCCAGTGCGTTGGCAAGACCTACATCACAGTAGCCAATCGAATCCAACCATACAAGTGACAGAGACATGTATTAGTTTTAGTGCGCCAATGAAACGAGGTGTGCCACAACACCTCACAAAACTCAGAAATTAACCACCAACACTTTCATTTTATAAAATCAGTCATTCCTCAGAATGGAGCTCTGCTCTAGTAAAAGGAACTAGCGCAGATGTACAGTATATTTTCTTTTATGTTATACTTGTTTTATTTTATTTTGTTTATATTTTTAATTAATTTTAGGGGCTTGGAAAAAAAAGTTAAAGTGTGAATATCCCCTCAAATTGTAATACTATGTTTGGTAATGTATGAAATGTGTTTTATTTCATTCAGTATTCTCTGGATTTCTTCATACTACTATATCTTATTACTTCTTTTGAAAGGACCTAGGGCTAGTTCTTGCAGAACTTCCAATCCCCTTGGCAACTGCAGTGTAGTTTCCTTCTTACAAAGTTCGAGCTATCTCCTAGGACTTGCCTTCTTCTTCATGACATTTAGGCTTATTCCCTAAGAAGTGAAGTTTCTATCCTTCAAGGACTGTATAGTCTAGGAAAAAAAATTAAAATTTTTGGTAAAAGAAAATCACACAGAATTTTTTTCTGCATTCTGAATTAATTAGATCATGACTTGAAAAACAAAATTAAAAAAGTAGAAATAAATTTTATACCTACTTCATTAATTTTGCATTTTTTCTTATGATCTAATTAATGAAATATGCATTTTTCTTTATATTTTTATATTACTTAATTTTTTTAATAATTTCCAATTTTGTACTTGTACTTGTAGTTATTTAGTTGACACATATCTATATTATTTTTTATTTTTTATTTTAATATTACTTTTTCCTTGCATTTTATTATAATCAGTTTCAATATTCTTATGATATTACAACATGCATTATATTGCCTACATTATCTGTTATCTTCTTATATTTCTCTTTTTTTTGTAATTCCAATTAATTTGTAATTAATCATTATGGTTGTTATCTTTTTTTATTTGTTATGGTTGTTCTTTACCCTGATGAAGGCTTGAAGTTCTGGCTGAAACGTTGGGACTAATAAATAAGTTTTTACTCATTTTAGTTCTACAATGACCACTCCTCCAATCATCTTTGCCTCATATATATAATCCATAATTAATTATCTGCTCATACTACTACTTACATTACTACAAACTAGTTTTCAAATTGTACAATTCAGGTTTCAAATTGTATTCATTTTTTTCTATTATTATGTGTTTGGTACGTCTTGACGTAGTCTCCTATTTTTTGTGTGAATGAGTTGTCAGAAATGGGAATAAGAGAGAATTTGTGTCACAATGTACACTTCAATCGTTGAGAGCTACAGCTCTCTGACTTACAAGTCAGACAACATGCTTAAAATTCTAGTATTCCAAGGATAAGTTGTTTACTATCCTCATACATATGTTAGGAATGATATCTAATTTCCTGTGATTAGAATCATATTTATCATAACTTATTATAATTTGAGGTGGTTTTATGGCAAAAATTATGTTTATTTCTAGTAAACTTTTAACGCCATATTTTATAATTAATTTGTGTTTTATTGTAAATTGTATTTAATCAGTATTAGTGTTTAATTTTATTACATTTATTTGTATTTATATTATTTTAATTGGATTTAGTCATTTGAGAAGAAAATTGTGTATTTATATTTGTGTTATAATTAAGTAATAGAGACTGTTGCTAAGGGTTAATAACCGTTGCTAAGAGGTCGCCTAGCAGCATGCCGACCATCTTCGTTTTTAAATCAGTTCCGGCTAATTAGTGGCCATGATCGTTTGTATGCGACCCTGTCTGCATTTATAATGTATTGTTTGTGGACCTTTTTATTATTTTTAGTCAATATTAAAATCCGAAACCAGACCTCTTCTGTGTTTCTGGCGTTTCGACTTGAATATTAGTTCCGGCTAATTAGAGGCCATGACTGTTTGTAACCAGCCCTGTCTGAGTTCATTTGCTGTTATTTATTGAACATTTTTGAGTGGTTTAGTCGATATTAAATAGTCAATAGTACCAGACCTTTTCTGCGTTTCTGGCCTTTAAGTGCAATATGAGTTGTTGTTAATTAATCGGCTCTCGTAATTCATTAAAATAACTAGACCCTGACTACCCTCAATAAGTGGCAGTGTGGCCATCTTGGCTTTTGGGACATTTCGACTGTTTATGAGCCATTGCACCAACCTTAGGCCACTGCAGCAGTGTATTTAGCTACAGAGCGGTGATCTACACATCTCAACAAGCAAAATCTCTTCCTCTGACCTATCGGAGTGGCTCAACCTTTCGTTGACCAGTATTTATTTTATATTTGTTTTTTTGTAAATTTGTCTCTTCTGTTTTATAAATTTATATATCTAATTTTATTTTTATCTAAAAGGCTTTTTTATTTTTATTTGTATTCATTATTTTATAACTCTTTTGTTAATTTTACGTTAAAAAATAAATATTTATTTCTGAACCAGTTTGTTTTTGTTCTTTCCAACAAAAGACATTTTCAATTTGAGGTGACTTTAACATACACATTTTCAAATATTGAACTTTTTCAGGAAAAGATTTGAGAATGAAAGAAGATGAAGCTTGTTGCAATACGTGCGATGAGTATTTCTTTTTAGTTAAAAGTGAATATAACAAAAGAGCAGTGGAGGATTGGCTGTGTTATTTAAAGGAAAGGCATAAATAAGAACTTATTTAAAAATAATTATTGACTGATCTTATGTAAATTCTTTTGTGTTCAATTGTATTTGTAAGTATCCATTTCAACTGTAAAAGTTCACTATTTTAACATTTATATTTATAAATAATTAATTGTAGAAAAATAGTCTGGGTGGTGGTCAATAAAGGTATCAAAATAGTTTTCTTTTACTATTTTGATAGCTTTATTGACTGCCACCTGGACTATTTCCTACAATCTACTTTATATGGTCAACTATCTTCTTCCAATGCATAATTAATGTTTTGAATTATTAATAGTTTATATTGTTTTCAGTGTACAGTCTCTGTCTGCTATTATGGATCATCTATTCCAATTTAAACAGTAAATTGATACAAAGTTATAATTTGAAAAACTGAAAAATAAAAACTTTAAACCAACCTTTTCCTATCATATTATGATTCTTAATTCATACATCCAGTAAACAATCACAACAGTTATATTGGTGTAGGATGTTGAACAGTTTCATTTGTTTTGTTGTTAAACCTGCCCTGATATTATCAACTCTTATGGAGGGCTATGCTACGAGTGACTACAGCTTACAGGAGTTCACCTCATGAGGTGGTGCAGGTCTTAGCAGGAGGGGTTTCTCTCGGCCTCCTCTTGCGAGAAGACATGTTGAAATATATGTACAAAAAAGAGGAATTATTAAATTAAATTAATTAAAAAAAATTAATTATATTATTTCAAAAATTTTTGAGACAAGGTAATTATTTATTAAATAAAACCAAAAATTGTATCCAATTATGTCTCAACACTTTATTTCTCACTAGTCCAACGTTTCGGCCATTCCAGCCATCATCAAGGACATCTAAATATTCAACAGCTTATATTATATCTTCATTTTTAAACATTTACAACAACATCATTATTCACTATATAATATAACATACCTTCAATACAAAACTCCTCCTCACATTAATTCACATTTTCTATTGCAGGCTATTCTGCCCAGGTCATTTTCTTTTGTATTGAAGGTATGTTATATTATATACTGAATAATGATGTAAATGTTTAAAAATGAAGATATAATATAAGCTGTTGAATATTTAGATGTCCTTGAAGATGGCTGGAATGGCCGAAACGTTGGACTAGTGAGAAATAAAGTGTTGAGACATAATTGGATACAATTTTTGGTTTTATTTAATAAAAAAATTTAATTATCCGGACGACAATTGAGGGGGACCCCAGAAAATGGAAAATCATTTTCCAGGAGGACACAATAGAAGTATAGAACCGGCAGTGGGTGATGACCCTGAAAGGATCTACCTTGAGGAAGTACTTTCGCACCATCATGTTTAAAAGCAATGTAGTCCCCTAAGACTACTGGATCTCCCAATTCCTGACAGGGTAAAGGGGCTTTCAAGCTAACCTTTATTGCCATGGGATGGATGTCAACCCCCTATGCCGTAATCGTGGCATGCCGTTCTGAGCACATAATTGTGGTTTGTCCCACCTTTGAGGAATAAAGGGCTTAACCACTGAGGGAAATTGGACTCTATGTTTTCATAGAGATTGATTTTCCTCAGCTGGTTACTGAATTATAAATATTTTGTGAGTGGGTCGAAAAGATTAGTGGGTCCTGCCCAGTTCAACCTCAGGCAAAGAAGACTGGTTTGTGGAAAGTCACGAGACAGAGGAGGAGCAGAAAGAGGGGAACAAACAACTGGAAAAAAAAATTGTTAAGTTTGCATTCTTCAAACCTTAGCTGCATGCCTGTATTGCCCACAGAGTAGGCTGAATAAAGAAAATTAAAAAATAAAGTTATCAATTTATCTTGCCCACAGTATACCTTTAATCAAGTTGTCAGAATTGAAAAAAAAAATGGAAAACGTAATTCAATAATTAAATTTAGGTTTTCTAGACTTGTAGATTTAGAGTATCTAGATGGAGATGAACTTTTCAATATTGAAAAATATAAGGTAATCTGGTGCGATTGCCAATTATCTCACTAAGTTCAAATACTGAACTGGTAAGAAACTTTTGGAAGTTTGAATTCTGAATACTTAACATATTATTTCTGAATATTTAAAAAAAATTAAATCTGTGCTGTTACAATGAAGGGTAAGGAAGTACTGTTATTAGACCAAATGTTGTGCAAGGAATTGGTCAGAATCACGCTTGACTGCCAGATTTTTACCCAATTAAGGGTATCCATTATAGAAGGCTGGAAGGACCCTAAAGTGCTCCTGAACCTACTGTTGATTCAGGGCTACAGTGAAGCAAAAAATGATTGTCTACCACAGCTGAATATGAACCAGGCTCCCTGGAGATAGTAGCACAGTCCCTTACCACATAGCTACCAACTCCTACATTTCTGAATGTAATTTAAATATTAAATAAAGAAGCCACTAAGCAGTGAGGCATAATGAGTTTTTCATTCCATTCATTCTCATGTGACTGTTGCAGAAGATCATAAAATGCACTTATTTAGATTTTGACTTAGTTCATTAGTAAAATAATCTACTGCAAACAAACAATTTTTCATTTGCCTCACAGCCATTAATCCTGAAATAATGAGTTTTTCTGATAAAACCATGTATAGTACCTTTAAAATGAGTTTGCCTTTAGGAGAAGGGAGTTCGCACACCCCCTTCTCTTCTCCTCCTCACCATAAACAACCCCTCCTACCTCAAAGTCTACACGTTTTTACTGACAAATGTTCTCGTTTATTTTTATTATTAAAATTTTTCTTTAGTTTTAAAATTTTCATTGGCAGTCCAGTCGACTGAGTGGAGAGAAGAAAGAAGAATGGGGAGGGGGAAGGCTTTTAAATTTGCTATTCCTGTTTGATGCTTCACATACGAATCTGTACAATTAAATCGACAAGTCAAATTACAAACTATTTCAATTTTATTCCACTGGTTAATGAAAAGATATATTTGAAGCTTAGTTGAAAATTGATCCTTAACATTTTTTTTTACTTTTTAATATCTTTGTAAGTACCACATAAGAGTTTTGATTAAACTTTTGTTTATTCCATCTAAAATATAACATGCGTTACATGTATATTTATGTATTTATAATTGATCGTATGTGAATTTGAAGGAGATGGTCAGGGCAACGTTCTAAACAATATAAAAACTGGTCGACAACTATTTATTTATTACCAATGTTTTGACCAAAAATGTATATCTTTATCAAGGGTAAAAATAAAAATAAATAAATAAAGTAGAATTAACTTGAGAGTAATAGAGTGATAAAAAAAAAAAATGTATTTGTGGAGGTACACAAACAATAAAAAAATTATATAAAATAATAAGGAGGGTAAAGATAAATACAAAAATTATTAATTAACATAATAAAGAGTAGTGAACTGATACATCAGAATATATATTACTGAACAGATCTATTAATTTAATTAACTAAGGAGAATTAATAACTGATAGAGTAATTAATCATAAATTAATAATATTGAGGCAATAATGAATGTTACTACAAAGAATGATAGGTAGAAATTTAAATTGTGAAAATTTACTTGTCATACTTACTAATTATTCACCTATCTTCATTTAAAACTAAAAACGGTTAAGTTTTTAGTGCTTCCCACACTCATTCACCATTGTTTACAAAGCTTAACTGTCATTTCAAATCTTAACCGTTAGTACCTTTTTCACATCTCACATCAAGTATTATTGTTTTTCTTATTACTCCCTTATATTACTGTAGCGACACTACCTAGGAGCGAGTGGAAGAACTATCACTTTGTCATGGCTTCCTACCAGTTTAATGTTCTAATTTATAAGTCATATAAATATTATCATAATTGTAAATATATTATTTCAATAAATAAATGTAAAAAAAAGAATATGCTGATTCACAGTAAGGTAATTTCTTATAGACTGTGCCTCTCACTAGCCTATGCATTCTTAAGAGGCTGATTACCCTACAGTTACCTGTTAATTGGAACTTCTTATAACATAGTAAATAGACATATTTAGATTAGTATATTCTTCCTCTATTTATAAATATATCTGATGTGTTCTTATTTCATCCTAATTCCAACTTGTCACCTCATCTATTCTAAACCTTTCATTCCTTTTGTAAGGACCTCCTAGGACTTAGCTAGTTCCTATAGGATTTACAATTCCCTTTGCTACTGTAGGCTGGTTTCCTGGAGAGTGAAGATTTCTTTGTGCAAGGATCTATGGCTAGTTTGTGTTGGACTTGTAACCCCTTTCACGACTGCTAGGCTTGTTCCCTACAGTGTGAATTTTTCATCCTACAAGGATTTATACCAACTACTAACCTGCATGAACACGCCTCGAAACCTTCTGTAAACAGTACCTCACATCTTTAATTGGAGTCAGAACCATCTAATCAAGCACAACGACCTTCACATTACTATTTATATTTCCTGATTGTTTTCTAGTCATTTTATTCACCCTTAACTTTACTGTTCTTTTGACATAGCAAAATATTATTTTCTTAATTCATTCCTATTTATCTACATTTTATTAATCCACTAGCTTCCTTTAACATTATATTTTTACTTAATATTAATTTACTTGTAATGCTTACTGTTTATTCACTTATATTTAGTTTCCTTTCTTGTTTACCCCCACTTTGACTATGGCCGCCTGGTATATGGTGGACTCTTGGGTAATCTCGAATCTAAACTTAAACATCTCATGAATTGTGCAGTACGATTTATTTTTGGGATCACCAGAGATACGCACATAACCCAGTATTACACAGAGCTGAAGTGGCTCTATCCATCCTTCCGATGCCAGTATTTCCTAGCTTCCTTTTTATTCCAAGCAATTAGTACTCAACACCCCTCCTATAGCCTAGAAAGCCTGCAATTCAAATTATCTGTCCAATCCCATACTACCAGGTCCTGTTTATCTGACAACTACCTCCACCTCACTGAACTGCTGCGTTTGATAAATCGTTTTTTACCCGAGCTGCATATCTCTGGAACTCCATTCCCTCTAGTATATGTCATGTACCAACCCTTTCCTCGTTTAAATCCCTTATATTTCACTACCTTTTGCTTCACCAAGCTAACCCATTATACTATAGTAGCACAGATATTTTGTAATTAACTTTTTGTTTTGTTTTTACTTAGTCAGTTAGTTTTTTAATTAATATATTTTTTCTCTCTGTATATAAGTTATAATTAAGTGTGGCTACATTGTTTTATAGCCAATAAATGTTATTATAAAATTAAAGTTGCCTTTGTAATTATTCTAAAGGGACCTAGTCCCAGAATAATATATTTTTTTCCACTTCATTATATTCATTTAAATTTCCACCTATTATTCTTTATGATAACGTTCACTATTGTCTTAATATTATTAATTTTCTATTTAATTGTTTATTACAGTCAGTTATTATTTATCCTTAGTTAATTAAATTAATTGATGTTTTCAATAATATATATTTTGATGTATCAGTTCACAAATCTTCATTATGTTAATTAATAATTTTTATATTTATCTTTATCTTCCTTATCTTTGTCCTATCTTCTTTTGTTAAAGTTTTTGATAGTTTGTATACCTGTACCTTTACATCTATATTATATCACTCTTCTATTCTAACATTAACTTTACTTTCTTTGTATATTTTTATTTTATAGCTGATGAAGACTAACATTGTGGGTCTATATGTCTGCAATAAATAAATAGTTTTGAGTTATTTTTTAATCTCCTTCAAATAAATACATATGTTGGTGTACCTTATCTCCTAGGACACTGATATCATGGAATTCTAGATAAAATATTCGATACTGTACTACAATATTTCTAACTAATATGATAGTTTCCAAAAAAAAAAGTTTTAAATAAGGTTAAGGTTGAAAAAATAGTTAATATACTTAATGAAATAATTTATTTCATTTTAGTGACTGTACACATACATTCTCCATATATCAAGAGGCTTGTGGGCAGTTTTTTTAAAATTAGTTGAGACAGGACAAAGTCGATGTTATATCAATATTTAAAAATATTTAGACTTTATTTATTATTTATGAAAGAAGTAAGATATCAGTTGGAATCCATAAAATTTTAGTTTTTGTTCTATCCTAAAAAAACAAAACAAAAAAAAAAAACAGTTTTATATGACAAGATATTTCAGATATTCTGTTTGCCTTGCACCATTTCTATTACAAGTTTATGCATTGATTCTGAGTATAAATTCATATTTGAAATAGTGTTATTATAATTATGAACATGCATTATGCCAGGGAGTCTAGAACATGTCAAATGATTAAATAAATTACCCTTCTATTTATTCACAATAGAAGAAAGTAATTAAACCATAACATTTTGGAATTTTATAAAATAATATTGTCTATAATTCTATTTATTAAAGATGTTTAACTTATTTTTTAGCCTAATCTCTTTAAAGTTGTTCTTTAACTTGTTAACTGCCAATTACAGGAAAAGTATTAACTTGCATTATTGTTTAGGACAAAAAATTTGCTACTTGAAAAATTACTTAAAAAAAAAAACAAAAACCTTAAAATGGTTGAATATGTATAAAGAAAACAAAAAAAAACAGTGTAAAGTAAATGCTGGAATGTGCTATATATATACAGTTATTTTTTTGTAATATTTTTAAAAAGTGACAATTATTTGTGCCACCCAATTTGGGAACCACTGGCCTTGGACGCCAAGTACAAATTATCTTGTTGTTAGTATAATATCACATACTAAGAATTATGGTATTGGCAGTCAAAGTGCTAAAAAATAAGTGAAACGGTAGCGATAATAATATAACAACAATAATGAACAAAAAACTAATACAATATACAATAAAAGTGGCAATAATTTAGGAAAATTATTGGAACATTTTCTATTCATATACTAGAATAAACTATCTAGAAAAATAAACTTTAAAAACGTGCGTAATGAAAAAATACATTAAATTCGTAAACAGAATTAATTTAACAAATTTAAAAAAAATACTAATATTCTCACAGCCCGCATTTGAATTCATTTCGCACACATAATCTATTCACATAGTTTAAAAATATCATTTATTAATAGAACTCTAACATTAT
This sequence comes from Halyomorpha halys, assembly GCF_000696795.3. Taxonomy (NCBI): domain Eukaryota; kingdom Metazoa; phylum Arthropoda; class Insecta; order Hemiptera; family Pentatomidae; genus Halyomorpha; species Halyomorpha halys. The sequence continues at coordinate 1,374,725 of NW_027115129.1, forward strand.
TATATTTCTCCCTTGGCTAGATGTAATAAATATATTTTTTTAGAACATTAATACTTATATCTATTGCTATTTTTAGTTATATATTTTAATGATGTAGATAGTTTTGGAAAAAAAAAAAACTATATGTATACATAACAAAAGTAGTAAAACTATTTACTATATAATAAATATAAAAATATATATTTAAATAATAAATACAATGGTATACAATTGTAACGTGTTGTATCATAAAACTTGTCAGTTTTTGGGATTATTTTAATTAAATTAGAATGAATAAAAATTAAATCGTATGAAACCATAAATCATCACTAATGACCACTTTGTAATTTATACAAAGAAGATGGTCTGAATGCGGCCCAAAAGAAAATCAAACTAACTATAGTGCTAAGTTTTGTCCCAGTTCACAGGGAATCATCAGGGCTAAAAACAAGATACAAAAACTAAAAATATTGTAAACAGTATAAGAGTATAAAATAACATGAAATATATAGTAAACTATCGAATGTGAAAAAAATATATATAAATGAGCAAACTAAATTAAAGAAAATAGAAATTTTAGATATACAAAGATAATTACAAATAAAAAAGGAATAAAATAATAAATATTATACAAAGCATGAACTGGTGGAGTAATAACAAACAGAATAACTGGTATAAGAAGAATAAAAACAAAATAAATACAGTAGAACTGAAATAGGGAAATTTAAGGAAATTAGGCAAGAGCAAATATATCAATATACAAAATGAAGGTTAAGAAAAAGGAAAAAAAAGAAAGAACAAATCAAAAAAACTAACTTTACATCTAGGATGTAATCCGGAGAGTGAGGGAATGCAAAGGAATTGGGAGAATCACCATTACAAAAAAAAAAGACATTTTAATATATAAAAGCAAAATATAATAAATAAATATTATAATAATTAGAAATACAAATGGACATTAAATGATAAATTATACTAGGTTTGTTTCAATGACCACTTCTGATTTTATCCAAAAACTGACATTTTATGGACTGACTGGACAAAATCTGACAATATTTCAATTATGTACATTGGAAATTGTTATTAACAAAAAAACACATGGACTGAATTCGAGGCACAAGGTCGTAAAATATGGTATCTAACATTTTTTGTGAATTGAATTTTCTCGCTCTACCGAAATTTGTAAAGCTGCTTTCATGAGTAGTCGAATGATTATTTTTGAGATTTTTTTTTAAAAATAATAATGTTAGTAATAAGTTATGGTAAGTGAATGATGAAGAAAGATTAAATATTGTGATTATCTAACATTTTCTTAGTTACCATGGTTTACAACCAAATTCCTCATTTATGGCGTTCAAAGAAAACACAATAAAAATAAGACATTTATCACATATTAAACAGTTTAATGACATGAAATTGGGATATATATACAGTTCATAAATTTCTTAGGGTATATAACAATTTGTATTAATATGTAGGGCATATTTTCATTTCGTTTTTTCATTCAATTGGAAAACAGATTAAATTAATAATGTGGCTTTGTAACGATAGATCAATATTGATAGAGCCATTGAATGTTAAAGTGGTGTGAGTCAAAACTGCGGTTTTAGAATATTTTAAACTTTAAGGGAAGTTCTCAAATATCAATATAGATTTCTCAAAATAAATGGACTTAACTACTAATCTTTCAGTAGATTTTTAAGAAATTTTGCTTTTTAAAAAGCTATATCTCGAGAACTATTGGACGTAAATAGCTCTTTTAGGGCTAATATTTCAGAAAATTTACTCTTCTTTAAATAATGTTCTCTTAGATTTTCTAGTGCTGTTGGTAGTTTTTAAGATATAGAGCTCCAAATGAAAAATAAATGTTTTTTTAAGGTTTTGAAACAACTGCCATTTTTTAATCCCCCAACCTATACTTGGCAGACTCATCAATTTTGACTAGTAATTATACATAGTTTTTATTGAAGTAATCAAAAATTGGGGTGAGATAACTGCCTTTTTTTTTTCCCGGCTCTTGTACTAATAATTCAGTGTTCTTTTACAGTTTTTCTTTTATATATTATAATATATTTATATTATATTTTCCTTTAAATCTATGTATTAGTTTTGTTTTTGGTAAAATGTATTTATTTGTTTGTTTTACTGTCGACTGATCAACTGACTATTATTTCTCTGGTTTGATCTCACATTGCTGTCTAATAGTGAATTTGTTTAGCTGAGGAGGATCTGAGAGGGGGAATTTGGGAGAGTTAATTTGCCGATCAAATGAAATAAAAATTATGAAACGGAAGGGCCAAGAAAGGGAAAGAAACAAAGGAATAAATTGAAATATTTGTATTTAGTCCATAGACTGGAATCGATTGTAAAAAAAAAAACTGTCGGAAAAAAAATGTTTTCTTTCTTTTTTATTATATCATGTAAAAATATGTAATTTATATATGTCCGATCACGGATTGATTAGTATGCTGTGTAATGTAGCAACCTGATGTATTTGGCCAGCATGAATGAATAAAGCATTTCTCTCTCTCTCTCGTACATCTACAATTTTATACAATTTATTAGTTTCGTTTCTGTTTTCAAATAGAGATTCTATTATCAGAAATGAAATTAACAAATTGTAGAAGTACTAATTTTAAAGTAAACAGTTAATTAAATTTGCTGAAGGGGAAGGATACAAAATCCTGAAATGTTTAAGAAGAGAATAGATATATGTATTAAAAACATTGTATTTTCAGTCTATGTTTTTGATCTATATTGTATTATAATTCTTTTTTTGTTTATGAAAATTAATTTCGATGAAAACATAATAACTTACACCATTTTAGCATTCAACAGTTCAATAATGAGGTATTAAATAAATATGAGGATAAGAATTAAGGGAGCAGTTTGAGGCTATAGATGGATAAATTGTTGTACTGGTACATTTCGCTTCTCATTTTTCTAAATCTTAATAATTTTCTTCGCACCTGTACTTTACTAAACAATCATGTAATAAAGATGTTATAATGATTAGTGACACGATAAGGCATACACAAGCCAGCACAAAGCGGCACAATCTACAAACTCCCTTAATGGTTAGGCCAGGAGATCCCTATTCCAACACCTTTTCTGTCTTATTGGAGGCATGCCCGGAATTTCAGTGCTTGATGTTGTATACTCAGTGGTTATTATTGTTTAATATATTATTTTTAACTATTAGACTTAAAAAAAAATTACAATTGCATCTTAGGGGGAATAAAAAAAAAAAAAACTTCTATGTAAATAATTGTATCTAGCTGCTTGGGTGAATAGATAATATGATGAAATTTTATAAGTTGATATTTTGCAATATTTAAAGGTGCGTTTGCCAAATAATTTGGATTTGCTGAGACAAGTTTGCCTTAATTTGTGTACTGTTGAGTGTGGTTTTTGAGCACAATCAAAGGGCACTTGTGCCCCATCCACGCAGTTTAGTTAACAAGAGATAAATTTTAGTGTTCTTCCTGATTTAATTAATTAAACAATTTCCTTAACCTTAGGATACAATAATAACACAAGTTTTAATTTAGCATATTTTAACATTCTATCGATTCGTTGAAAATACTTTGTTTCAAATTCTCTCAATTAAGTGTAGGCGTTATATTTTTCTATTTAATTAAGCATAAATTTTATAAAGACATATGATTAAGTAATTAAATTAACAAATATCTAAAAAAAATTCTATTGTAGAATGAAAGTTGTATTTATATGAATTTTTATTATCTACCAATTTACTCTGCTGGTATCTACATTTCCTTCCATTTCGACTATCTTTATCTTGTTCCTTATTATAATGAAAATTGTGTGTAGCTTATGTAATAGATGACCAAAGTCACAAGAAAATAAAAGTGTAAGGATACTGTCATTTGTTACTTCCTTTTTTTTACCAAACATTTATACAAGTCTTGGACTTGCGACAAGTGGCAAACTTATAGATCCAATATAATGGCATGTTCCAAGAAGAGTTTTGAATATCATCAAACTGGTGTTGGAACAACTTTAACGTCGCCTCTTGTCGAATCGTTACTGAACGAATACAAGAAAAAGTCACTACAGCCCTGCCTTGTTGTGCCTCTGTTCCCTTAATTGATCCAATTAATTATTGTTTAGTTTGTTTATAACTTTTGATTCTAAATTTAAATAACAAATGTTTTATCAAAGGCAGTTGAAATATTGTTACATAAATAATTAGGACAGCTTTTACTTCTACATCTACTTAATCTCATACGACAGAGGATCCAACTTCTTCTTAAAGACGTCAATGAGCTAATCATTGAAGACTGACCGGCTGGCGGCCAAAGACGAATAACAGGGGATCGGCAACCCCTTTCTTTTCTTACTTCTCTAGCTTATTAGAGATGATGGCCAGCGGTCCCACCATTCCCGGAGAGAACCTATCTTTCTCCTCTTCCTGAGTGTAGTATCCTTTCTGTATCATGGCAGCTTCGTACAGTTGCTTCTGCATCACAGCGAGGGACACCTTGTTACCATAGAGCAATTCTTTCATGGATATTTCTCCAGATAGGCGCCTACCGTTGGAATCCGTGTTGCTTACTCCTGAATCCGAACGCTTTCTGAAGTTCTTCGGCAGTGAAAAACTCGATCTTCTCCTCGCCCTCTGTTGGATTTTTAGCGAGTGTCTTCGAAGCATCCTAGTGGCTTTGTCTGACGCCCTTCCACATCCATGACAGTCGAGTCTGATCAGCATCCAATTCAGACCCTCCTTGATGACGATAGACGTCACATTAAACAGGGAATAAATGCAACAACAGCCCATTGCAATGAAGACGAAGTTGACAAATCTGTAGAGTGACAGGTGTGGGTAGGCAATCTGTTGAGTAGTAACGTAATCTCCGAAGCCGATGGTCGAAAATGACACAAAGCAGAAATATATCGATTCTAGGAAACTCCATCCTTCCAGAAATGAAAATGTAACGGAAGCTGAGATGCCGATAATTAGGGATGCGACGACAAGACACAAAAACACCAAATATACGTTGGGTTTCCAATCTTCCAGAGGGTCTTCGTCTCGGAGATCTCTACCTTCTTTTTCCAGTTTCCTCAAGTGGAGGTAGCCCAGGATGTAGGCGAGGAGGCTGATGATCCTCTCCAGGAAGAGGTTGAAGAACAATATTCCTCCAGAACATCCCAGGAAGCCGTAGAGGATTACTGCTACTTTTCCTTCATCGGTTTGTGGCGCTCGGTTTCCATAACCTAAACAATAAAAACAATAAAATTTTATTACATATACACTGATGTCTACAATCAAGAAATTATTTATTTATATGATCTATAAAAATAGTTATGAAGTGTTAAGATACATACAATGTCTACACTGTTCTTCCAACCTTTATTATATTTTTTCAACCACATAAACAAATTATTAAAATAATTCATTTGCATCAAAACGACATTGTGGCTGTTCATAATACATAATTTATATTCGAAAATTACTGTGTAAAGATATACTCGGTGTAACAAATTTTTATTTTGAAACTATTAAAAGTATGAACAGATCTTCAAATAAAGAATCACCATAATAAAAAAGCCACGGTGGAAAAAAGTCAGTTATTTCACCCCCTATTTTTTATTACTGTAATGAATACTAAGTATAGTCACTAGTCAAATTTGACGAGTGTCTCAAGTATAAATAAAAAATAGTGGCTGTTTCAAAAATATTATTTTGAAATTTCTAAAACGTAACATTTCATGAAATATATACTCATATAATCAGTTGTCACTGAATTTATTGTGCGATATTTTAATCTCGGGAACCACGAGAAGTAAAGATGTCTGCTAGCACTCAAATTAAAGCTAGTTGAATGTACTATAATTTATTTTATAACGTTTATCTACGTAGGAGTGATATTTTCCAAAATAAGTTCACAAAATGTTGATTTATAGTCATTTGAACAAAATTATTGTTTTATGAAAACCTGGAATTTTGAAACCTCTTATTCTATTTAACACAATTTTTGAATAATTGCAAAAAGTAACAATGTATTTAAAACAAATATATTCTTTTCATTAATTTCTAATCCAATTTAGTGTATTAACTGTATCAATAATTAAATTTATTATTTATTTTAAATTATAGATTTGTATTAAACGTTTTTCCTCCTATAAGTCCCTTACTTCCATGTAATTATTTTGTCATAATTATTGAAATATTTTTTTATCCTCCTATCCTTTCTTAGATTAAAAATTAGAAACATTATAGTTCTTTATTCAGTTATCTTTATTACCCAATAATTCTGTGGCTGATTGGATAACAAAGAGGAGGGCACAGAATCTACAAATCGTCTAAGACAAAAATAAATTAATTAAGCACTACTGAGTTTTAATTTGAAATTTGAAACTTGTAAAATAGTAAATTTTTTATTCATATGGTGAAACAAAATAATATTAAAATATAATTAAATTAAACTTTCTGAAGTATGAGCTAAAATAAAATTATAATTTTATTGAAGTACTCATAAAGAGAATTACATTTACATAACTTGTATTTATTTATATTAATTTTTCTACCTACTTTATTGTTTATTATTTATAATATTTAAAGAACAGAGGGGAAAACAAGATATTTCACATTTTTGTTAATGATCATGGGAGAAAAGTTTATACATATGATATATTATCTAAAATAAGTTCACAAAATGCTGATTTATAGTTATTTGAACAAAATTATAATATTTCTCCTGATATAGTTATACTACAACATAGTTCTTGAACTATTAGAAGTACGTCTGATATGAAATTAATGATAGTTTAATGAAATATTTAGTTTATAACTTTTATTTTCGTAAGGGTTGTAGTTTTTATGATATTTGCATATGAATATGAATTTTACATATGAAATTCTATCTGGACAATTAGAAATCAATTTATTTTAGAAAATATCTTGAAAACTATCAGATCTAAAGCTTGATTGGAAGGCGTGGGCGGTATAGGAAACCTCAGTACCACTCGGTATTGCGGCTACTGTATGCAGTGCCCTGCCTTCTGCATTACTTCCTTCTCCTGTTAGTACAAGAGCTCAAGAGTCAGTTGCCAAAAAGTCAGTTACTTCATACCAATTTTTAGTTATTTTGAATAAAAATTATCTATAATTACTAGTCAAAATTGACGAGTCTGCTAAGTATAGGTAGGGTTGTTACAAAATGGCCGCTGTTTCAAATTGTAAAAAAAAAATTAATTTTTTATTCGGAGCTATATATCTTTAAAACTACCAACAACACTAGAAGACCTAAGAGAACATAATTTAAAGTAGAGTAAATTTTCTGAAATATGAGCCCTAATAGAGCTATTCTCAGTTCAATAGTTCCCATAGTATAGGTTTTAAATTGAAACATTGGGGCTCCACTAAACATTCGAATGCCTTTCGTATCCAATCCTTATAATCCAAAATCCTTCGTAAAATCCTAAATGCTCCTTACTTTGTCACAAATAAAATCATCCACAAAGACCTTAATGTTCCATTTGTAACCGATCTAGTCCGAACCAGACATCAATCCTTCCATTACAAACTCCCTAACCACTCAAACCAATTAGTTTCTAATCTTGCTTCCTCTTTTATTCCGGACAATCCTCCGAGGCGTCTGAAAAGAAGATGGCCTCGAGACCTTATATTGTAAAAATGTTTTTAGAGTGCTACCATTAGGTAGTTTCTCTACATGCTTGTACCATACCATTATGATATTATCACAGTTACCTGATGTATTTATATGTAATGATGTAAATATCAATAAATAAATTAAATAAAAAAAGAAATTGAAACATTTTATAAAAAAATACACTCAAAAACCAGTAGTTAGTGAATTTATTTTGAGAAAACTACATCTCAAAAACCATTCGACGTACAAATGTCTATTAGAATTCAAATTAAAGCTAGTTAAATTAACTATGAAGTAGTTTATGACGTTTATCTTCTTATGAGTAATAGTTTTCATGATATTCGACAAACTAAATTCACAAAATGTTGCTTTTTAGTTGTTTGGACAAAGAATTTGATGAGAAATCAGTAGTTAGTGAATTTATTTTGAGAAATGTTCATATCAAACAATATTTGACGTATAGTAGATGTCTGACTAGTTTTTATGATATTTTCAAAAGTTTTGTCCGACTAGCTTGAAATTAACATTTTGTGAATTTATTTTGGAAAATATCATTAACAATACTACTCCTACGAAGGTAAAGGTCATTAACTACTTTATAGTACATTAAAATAGCTTTAGTGTGTGTACTAATAGACATCTGTATGTCCCATAGTTCCTGAAATATTGATTTCCCACACTAAGTTTACTAATAATTTTTAAGTACATTTTTTATGATCTTAGAAGTATCTTGGGAACTATTGGATGTAAAAAGCTCTGTTAGGGCTCATGTTTCAGAAAATTTAATCTACTTTGAGAACTTCATCTATTAGGTTTTCTAGTATTGTTGGTAGTTTTAAAGATATGTGGCTCCAAAAGAAATATATTTTAAATTGTTTAAATAAATAAATTCCGACGTTTCGGCCAATTGGGCCATCCTCAAGGACTATCTATCACAAACAGCTATTACTGCACATATGACCTTCAACAATTCCAAACAAATAACAATATAATTTATAAATTATCATACCTTAATATAATTTTAGAACCCAATCAATTAAAAACAATTTCATGCAGGCTATTCTGCCCAAGTCATTAATGTCAGTCCACAAATGAGACATTAAAACATTACGGAATCATATGATTTTGTTAATAAGCAATTCTTATATTATGTCTAATTACCTAATTAGTAAACTGTTCACATTAAATTAAAAATTGAAATTATTTATTACTGTCGACTTTCTTTGTTAAAATTTATCACAATTTTAAACATGTATAATGGAATATGGTTCGAATGCGATCGAATAAAACTCAAATATTAAATGGGTGTACTATTTTTAATTGAGCCAACGTTGCCGGTTTTCGTCAGGGCTAAAAAATACACAAACACTTGACATAGTTCCAAAAAAAAAACCCTGTTATTTTCCACTAATTTTTTTTTTTTGAACTATGTCAAGTTTTTGTGTCTTTTTAAGCCCTGACGAAGCCCTGCAACGTGGGGCGAAACGTTGGCTCAATTAAAAATAGTACACCCATTTAATATTTGAGTTTTATTTGATCGCATTCGAACCATATTCCATTATACATGTTTAAAATTGTGATAAATTTTAACAAAGAAGGTTGACTGTGATAAACAATTTTAATTTTTAATTTAATGTGAACAATTGACTAATTAGGTAATTAGACACAATTTAAAAATTGCTTAATGTATAATGGATGTACTATTTTTAATTGAGCCAACGTTTCGCCCCACGTCGCAGGGCTTCGTCAGGGCTAAAAAAGATACAAACACTTGGCATAGTTCCAAAAGAAAAATTAGTGGAAAATAACAGGGTTTTTTTTGTAACTATGTCAAGTGTTTGTATCCTTTTTAGCCCTGGCGAAGCCATACAACGTGGGGCGAAACGTTGGCTCTAATAAAAATAGTACACCAATTTACTATTTGAGTTTAATTTGGCCGCACCCGGACCATATTCCATCTATTGATACACACGGTTAATCAGCAATCTTCCATTATATATAATGACATATATTTTATTTTAACGTTTTAACAAACACCATTTTTTATTCCTCCTATGTATGCTTGGTAGATTCATCAATTTTGACTAGTAATTATACATTTTATGTGTAAAATTATTCTGTTTATACTTTCTTTTTATTTTTTTATTTTTCTATACTTACTGTGGTTGTTATCTTGTTCTGTTTTTAGCCCTGAAGAAGGCTAGAAACTCTAGCCGAAACGTTGGCACATTAAAAATAGGTTAATCAAACTTATTTGTGTTTTTCATTGACCGCACCCTCAACTATCTTCTACTCGTTCATCATCCACGGTCAACTATCTCTCATAATTAGTAATTATACATAGTTTTCAGTAATGTAATCACAAATTGGAGTGAAATAAAGGATTTTTTTCTCCTCTTGGGCTCTTGTACTGATAGAAGGATATCTGCAGAAGAAGATCTTTGGCATAGAGGAAGGATTGTAAGAGTAAAAGATGTTAGGATTTATGTGGAGGGTAAGGAGCGGCCATTTTGGAGAAATGAAGAGGAAGACAGATAAGAAGCGTTGGCTCATACGGTCAGGGGAGCCGGGAGTCAGAGTTGATCTCCCGTTCTGTCACTAGGTCATTAATTTCGGGATCATTTTCTCGTATTCCGCAGTCACTCCAAAGTATTGTTACATTATCAGACCTCACGGGTTCTCTGATAGTGATGAGATTTAGTTATCAATTCAACTGCCTAATTCAAAGAGATATTAGATAAAGGTTTATTGCACCCAGAGTCTCGATCCATATAGTACAACAGCCGAAAAGGAAAAAAAAGGCAGTTATCTCACCACAATTTTTGATTACTTTAATGAAAACTATGTATAATTACTAGTCAAAATTGATGAGTCTGCCAAGTATAGGAGGGGAATACAAAATGGCGGTTGTTTCAAATCGATAAAAAAAACTAATTTTTCGTAATATCTTAAAAAGTACGAACAACACAAGAAAACCTAAAAGAACGTCATTTAAAGAAGAGTAAATTTGCTAAAATATGAGCACTAATAGAGTTATTTACGTTAAATAGTTTTCGAGATATAGCTTTTTAAAAAGCAAAATTTCATAAAAATGTTGTATGGGACGTAGTGAAAGATTAGTAGTTAGTGAATTTATGTTGTAGAATTTATATCTCAAAAACCATTTGACGTACAGATAAGCACTCAAATTAAAGCTAGTTTAATGAGCTATGAATTAGTTTATGATATTTATCTTTGTAGGAGTACTAGTTTACATGAAATTTGCTAATATAAATTGATTTATAATTGTTTGGACAAATTTTCATGTGCAAAATTTATATTCATATGTGAATATCATAAAAAGTACTACCTCTACGATGATAAGTGTCATAAAATACTTTATAGTAGATTAAAGTTCCTTTATTTTGAGTGTTGGCAGACAGATGTGTGTCTTATGGATCTAGAGATATACTTTTTAAAAAATCCAACATTTTATACGAACAAATAGAAATAACCATTTTGTGCAATATCATAAAAACTAACACTCCTACAATGATAAACATTATTAACTATTTTGTAGTAAATTTAACTAGCTTTAATTTGAGTGCTGACAGACATCTATACATCCAATGGTTTTTGAAATAAAGTCTATGAAATTTATTGTCCGAACAACTATAAATCAATTTATTTTAACAAATATCTTGAAAACTACTATTCCTAGGAAGGTAAAGGTTATGAACTTTTTTATAGTCCATTAAACTAGATTTAATTTAAGTGCAAATAGACATCTGTACGTCACATAGTTCCTGAGATATAGATTTCTCAAAATGAATTAACTAACTACTAATCTTCCTGTAGATTTTTAAGAAATTCTGCTTTTTAAAAAGCTATATCTCGAGAACTATTGGACGTAAATAGCTCTTTTAGGACTAATATTTCAGCAAATTTATTCTTCTTTAAATAATGTTCTCTTAGATTTTTTAGTGTTGTTGTTATTTTTTAAGATATAGAGCTCCGAATAAAAAATTAATGATTTTTTAAGGTTTTGAAACAGCCGCCATTTTTTATTCCCCCTATCTATACTTGGCAGACTCATCAATTTTGACTAGTAATTATACATAGGTTTCATTGAAGTAATCAAAAATTGGGGTGGGGTAACTGCCTTTTTTTCTTCCCGGATATAGAATATAGGGCCGACAGTTCTATCTTATAAACCTCATGGAACGAGGCAAAAGAAGACAAAACATTATTTATTCAACATATTACGAAGAAATAGATCTCTTAAATCAAAATTAAATAATAAACTAATAATAATATAAGCTTCTAGCACTCCAGCCAACACGCTATAAACCATATACATATTAATAGCTTTCTATCCGTATATACAGTACATCCAATTAACTTACTGAATCAGCCTTATGAATATGCATTTTTTGCATATTGTGGATGCATCACAAACTGCAGTCATGCTGTTTTTTTAATGGGGATTTTTAATTTTACGTTATACCACGTATTTACGTGTATTAAATCTATCTTAAATCATTTCATTATTTATTGATTTAATACACAATCGGCCTGGTGGGCCTTACATGGTTAATGTAAGAGGTACATTTTTTTTAACAGTTGATTATGAGGGGGGTATAGTCAAGTAAAAAAGACACCCCTAACTATATACAGTGTCATAATTTAAAAAAAAAATTGAGATAAAATAAATAGATTAAAATAATAATTATTAATTAAATACAAAAGTAAAGTTAATAACAAAAACAATGACATTTATGGATTTAACAAAATAAATAATTGACACCTAATGGAAAAAAAAGAAAGTGAATTTAAGAAAATGATGAAGAGAAAAAATAAAGAAATTATGATAAAATAAAGTTTTAGAATGATAATAACAGTATAAATGATAAATACAGAATTTGTAACAGGATGTCCTGAAGCTGCTCAGGCTCCCGTCTTCAGGTTATGGTTGGGTTTCTCAAGTTGTAGGGTAACTGGGAGAGGAACTTCATGAACCTTTTTTTGTTGTAATCCTCTATTGTCTCTATTTGTAGTTCCCGATGCAATTGGCAGTTTCTTACAAACAAAGGATCTTCCACTGTAATTCTTATGACTTTATTTTGAAAAGATTGTATTTTTTTCCTTTTCGTAAAGGATACTGCTCTTCAGACTTCACATTTGTACATCAGCAGTGGCCTGAGAATTTTTTTTATAAATAAGAATAGATATTTCTGGTTTTAATTTGGATTTTCTATTTTTTTTTTTAAATAATTTATTTATTGTTATTTACAACTGTATACACATATATACAACAAGTACATTTTCTGTAGGTGACATAGTGACATGATAGAAACATGTGGAAAATCTACCCACTGATAGATCTCCAATAAGATTTCTAGAGGAAAAGATCTGGAGGCCATCTTCTTTTCAGACGCCTAGGAGGATTATTAGGAAATGAAGGAGAAGCCAGGTTAGAAACGAGTGGGTTTGGGAGGTTGGAAAAATTATCATGGAAGGAATGGTATCTGGTTCTAGCCAAATCGGCAACATATGGGACATTGAGGTCCTGATGGATGACTTGATTAAGTAAGGAACATTAAGGATTTTGGACTGTAAGGATTGGATTCGGGAGGAATTTGATGGTTTAGTGAAGCCCCAAAGCTCAACTCCGTATGTCCAGATAGGCCTTATAATAGTCATGTAGATCAGTCTTTTGTAATGGATTGGCAATTTAGACCATTTGTCTAGTAAATATTGTAATTGTCGGAATCGACAAGCAGTTTCTAGTCTTTTTCGTCTTGTATGAGGATTCCATGTCAGTCGTTTGTCTGGATGTAGTCCTAAGTAACGGATCTGTTCGACAGGAATAAGTGGGGTATTATTAAAAGATACTGTAGGGCAAGAGGTCATGGGTTTACGACGAAGGGTAAATGTAATCCTCCAGTTTTGGCACCATTGTTCAAGGGTGGTGATGTGGGATTGGAGGGTTTGGATTTTCTATTTAGGAAATGATATGGCATTGTTAACCATGCGTAGTTTTGATGATGGTATGATGATTCCAGATAAGGTGGCGATCGAGGTGAATTTCTATGTATCTTGCTGTTTCACTGGCAGTATCTTTAATCATTAAGCTGGTTTTTAACCGTTCAGAGCCAATTATTGCCAATTGATATATTTTTTTATCAAATACAATATTTTTCGTAATTATACAATTAAATAATAGTATTACCCTTTGGCAGTTATAATTAAATACACATTTTATTGACTATAGGGAACCCCATTCCTTTTGGGTTAATGTCCTATCGGGTAGGAAGCATTGGCCGCCCGCCAGTCTGCAACAGTACCTAACCTTTTCAGTCTTATTCAATATTTCACTTTTTTTTTTCATTCTTTTCTTTTATTATATTTTTCTAAAACTCTTTTGTCTTCTATAACTCGTTCGCCGTTTGGGGAATACAAAGATGATCAATAGTCAGTATTCTGTCCGATAATTATCTCTTGCACATTAAATAATGCAACATAATAATGTATTATATAAGGAAGCTAGAATTAAGAGGGTATAATCAACAAAGTTTGTAAAAGTATTTATTTTTTTACTTTTGATAAGTAAAAAATAGTTTACCGTGGATATCTAAAGAACTCAAATAAGTAGTAACTTAATACCAACGTTTCGACCAAAATCACAAGCCATCATCAGGGCTAAGAACAAAAAACAACTAATTTATAAAAAGATATACAAAATGATTGGAAAATAAAAAAACAACTAACATTATAGATACATAAATAGTGTTGAAAGACATGAATAGTCGAAGTATTATAAGAAGATAAAGGCTGTATGAGAGGAATAATATTAAAATTAATTAAAAGGAAAGAAGAAATTATAAAATATATATGAAAATATAGTTACTAAATATATGTACAAAATGAAAATTATTTAAAATAAAGTTTTTTTTTTAATATTTCTTTATTGCTATTTACAACTGTACATAATAATACATTTATTAAATCTGATCTAAGTTAAATTGGATTGTTACAGGCGTGTAGAGAAACTACTCATTGGTAGCACTCTAATGACATTTTACATTAGCTGGTCTCGTGGCCATCTTCTTTTCATGCGCCTCGGAGGATTGTCAGGAATGGAAGAGGGTGCAAGATTAGAAACTAGGGGGTTTGAGTGGTTAGAGAGTTTATAATGGAAGGAGTGATATCTGGTTCGGGCTAGATCGGTTACATAGGGAACATTAAGGTCTTTATGTATGATTTTATTTGTGACAAAGTAAGGAGCATTGAGGATTTTACGAAGGATTTTGGATTGTAAAGATTTAATACGAGAGGAGTTCGAAGGTTTAGTGGAGCCCCAAAGTAAAATAAAGTTGAGAAATAAAGAAAGAAATGGTAATTATAGGTAATTAAATATATAAGTAACCTAAAAAGATTAAAGAAATAAAATATAAAGTTATATAATCCAAAAGGATTAAAAACAGAAATGAATATTTTAATTGATTAATAATAATAATTTAAATTGTAGGAAGATAGTCCGGGTGGGGAGGTCAATAAAGGTATCAAAATACTTTTTGAATGAACTGTCAGTTGGTAGCAGAACTTCATTCTTACAGCCCAGATGGGGGTTGGACGAAACGTTCGTTAACAATAAGTAGTTTTCTTTTACTATGATACCTTTATTGACCACCAGCTGGACTATGTTCCTACAAATCTACTTGATTCAGTCAACTATCTCCTTCAATATGAATAATAGTCTAAGATTGAAGTTATGAAAAAAAAAATTGTAATTAATGAAATATTTAAGTAAAATACTATAATAAAGAAATAAAATATAAAGTTAAGTAAGACAAAAGGAGTAATAAATAAATATGGCAATAAAAATATGTGGTGAATATAACTCAATAAAGTGGGTAAGGAAGAACAGTTTTGTTTGTTATAAAACATTATTATTTTATTTTAGTTTATCAACATTACTAACTCAATATTTATACCTTATTCATTCCATTAATTATTATGTATATATATTTTTTCTTTTATGTAATAATTTAATACATTTTTAGAATTTTATTTTTCTATAGTTTTTAATCTTTCAATAATTTTGTATTATTCCGTTCGCGACATATCTCCTCAACAGAGTGAGGACATGCCTTCGCGGGTAATGTTTTTGAGATCTTTACTTCATATTTTCTGTTATAGCATTTAATTCTATCTCCGATTTTTACTGTATATATCATTGTTTTTTTTAAATAAGTGTGTACAGGTTGAATTTTAGTATTTAAAAAGAATTATAATAAAAATAGTAATATATATTTTTTCTTCGGAGGTATTGACTCTACACCGACCCGTAGGGGTCAGAAACTCGACGGGTCTCGATATTAAAGAGAGAGCTCTGGTATTGAAATTCCTCTGCAGGGGAAGTATAGCTCTCCAATGGTCTCATCGCTCCGTCCTCTTCTGTAATCGACTCTCTTAATAAATATATTTCTGAATAATGTATTGAATGAGCAAAAAATACATTTTTAAAAACAGCAATAACACAAAAATTATATTACATAACAGAAGAAGATGGTTGGGGGTGCGGTCAAAATGAAACGCAAATAAGTTGGTGTAACCTATATAATTGTACCAACGTTTCGGCTAGAATTTCTAGCCTTCTTCAGACAAGTGAAGAACCTACCCGTTTATTGAACTCCAATAATATTTCTATAGGACAAAATTTACGGGCCATTTTTTTTTTTCAGACGCCTAGGAGGATTATCAGGTAATGAAGGAGAAGCCAGGTTAGAAATAAGAGGGTTTGGGTTGTTGGGAAGTTTATCATGGTAGGATTGGTATCTGGTTCTGGTCAAATCGGTAACATATGAAACATTGAGGTCCTGATGGATGACTTGATTTGAGACGAAGTGACGAGTATTAAGGATTTTACGAAGGATTTCGGACTGCAAAGATTGGATACGAGAGGAATGATTTAATGGAGCCCCCAAAGCTCAATTCCGTCTTTTGTAACTATTTGGAAGTTTAGATCGTCAAATAAATGTTGTAAAAGTCGGAATCTACGAGCAGTATCCTGTCTTTTCAGTCTAAAATTTCATTTTTTTAAAATATATTTATTGCTATTTACAACTTGTAAATTATAATACATTTAGTAAATCTGATCTAAGTTAAATTGGAGTGTTACAGGCGTGTAGAGAAACTACGCATTGGTAGCACTCTAATGACATTTTACATTAGCTGGTCTCGTGGCCATCTTCTTTTCAGGCGCCTCGGAGGATAGTCAGGAATGGAAGAGGATGCAAGATTAGAAACTAGGGGGTTTGAGTGATTAGAGAGTTTATAATGGAAGGAGTGATATCTGGTTCGGGCTAGATCGGTTACATAGGGAACATTAAGGTCTTTATGTATGATTTTATTTGTATCAAAGTAAGGAGCATTGAGGATTTTACGAAGGATTTTGGATTGTAAGGATTGAATACGAGAGGAATTCGAAGGTTTAGTGGAGCCCCAAAGCTGAATTCCGTATGTCCAGATAGGCCTTATTATAGTCATGTAGATCAGTCTTTTGTAATATGTTGGAAGTTTAGACCGTTTGTCTAGTAAGTGCTGTAATAGTCGAAATCGACGTGCAGTTTCCTGTCTTTTCAGTCTGGTGTGAGGATTCCAGGTTAATCGCTTGTCCAAATGTAGTCCAAGGTAGCGGATCTGTTCGACAGGGGTAAGAGTAACATCGCTAAATGAAACTGAGGGCAGTCAGTAGGTTTACGACGTAGGGTAAAGGTGATTTGATGGGATTTGTTGGAATTTATCTTAATCTTCCAAGTACGACACCATTCTTCGAGGGCTGTGATGTGGGATTGGAGATTTTTGGATACAATTAATGGGTTATTATTAACAGCGAGCACACATGTGTCATCGGCATACCTGGTGAGAATAGTGTTAGGATTGGTTAGAATGTCAGCTGTATAGACGGTGTAGAGGATGGGACCAAGGATTTACCTTGAGGAAATTTTAAATTTAAATTTACAGAAAGACTATTACAGCACTTACTAGACAAACGTAGTAAACTTCCAATCCATTACAAAAGACTGATCTAAATGATTATAATAAGGCCAATCTGGACATACGGAGTTAGCTTTGAGGCTCCACTAAACCTTCGAATTTCTCTCGTAATCAATCCATACAAAATACTGAGTTCTGAGTGAATCAATTTAGAATATCGGAATGGAAAATCGTGGAAGACAATAAATAAAATTCTCAGGTTCTATAAGATTTATTGTTAATTGTTTATTTAGTATTATTTCCATGTACCTGTAGTATACATTAATTTTGGATTTATTTTAAAGTTAATGGTTATAAAATATTGAGGAGCTCAGAGGGATATCAAACATTTAAGTGCCCCCCCCCCCCACATTAAATATACAGAATGTCCTTCACCCACTCTCCTTTGCTCCCCGGTATGACATCTGAATAAAGTATGTACATTTCCAAAGTTTAATAAAACAATCAGATACTAGCTGCTCTATGACTTGTGCAACCTTTATTTTTTTTAATTAATACATATTTTTTTATTTCTTTATTTAATATAATTTACAACTGTACAAAATAATAAATACAATAAGTTAATATATGGAATGTTTCATTTACACTTGAAAATTTTGGGAGCAACTACCCATTGGTAGTACTTCAAGGATTAATTTAAATTAGATGGTCCCGTGGCCATCTTCTTTTCAGGATTATCAGGGATTGTTAAGGATGAGAGTAATCCATACTTTTTTTATTTTATTTATTTATTGATATTTACAACTGTATAAAAAAATACAACCAGTGAATTTGATCATAATGACATAATGATATGATACAGGATGTAGAGAAACTACCCAGTAGTAGAACTCTAAAAACAGTTTACAATATAAGGTCACGAGGCCATCTTCTTTTCAGGCGCCTCGGAGGATTGCCAGGAATGGAAGAGGAAGCAAGGTTAGAAACGAGTGGGTTTGGGTGGTTAGGGAGTTTATTATGGAAGGAATAATATCGGGTTCGGGCTAGATCGGTTACATAAGGAACATTTAGGTCTTTATGGATGGTTTTATAAGTAACAAAATAAGGAGCATTGAGGATTTTACGAAGGATAATCCATACTTAAAATTGTTTCTTTTGTTGTTTATTTATTTATTAGAAAATAAATTAATTCTTCTACTCTCTTTTACTATAAGTTATTTTTTCTCAACATTACCAACCCACAAGTATATGTCCTAGCACGTTCTTAACTTTGGCAAGAAGAAAGGCTCCATTAAACTTCTAAGTTCAGGAAACAAGTAGTTTTTGTGATACTTGTCAAAATAAATTCACAAAATGTTGTTCTTCTATATTTGGAAACAGTATTGGTGTTTGAAAAATTTTATCTCGAAACATATTCAAAGTGAGGAGGTATATAAGAGCTAAATTCTAAACTCTAAAGTAGTTTTTGATGATACATCATTACCTGTAATTTTAACTACTTTAGGATTTATTGGCAATAAGTCTAAAAATTTATGGCTAGCAATTTTATAAACTCAAATTAAGAATCTATTTATAAATCAAATTACGCTTATTACTAGATGAAGCCAAATTTTGAGCTTTTTTTGCTATTAAAATCTAGCACTACAACTCATGGAGGTAAGAAAGTTCTGTTACTAGACCAGCGGTAGTGCAGGGATGTGATTTGGTCAGAATCACGCTCGACCGCCTGATTTTTACCCAATTAAAAGCAACAAATTTATGAGGCCAGGGCCCTGTTTCATAAAGTTGGATTTGAACCTGGGTCCTTGGAGTTAGTAGCACATTGCCTTACCACGGTGACACCGCGCTCCCAACTTTTTTTACTAAACTAAAGCTGAATTACAGATCCAGAGCTAGACTGGAAGGCGTGGGTGATATAGGAGACCTCAATGCCACTCTGTATTGCGGCTACTGTATACAGTGCCCCAGAAAAAAGTTATTTTGCCCCAATTTTTGATTATTTTAATGAAAATTATGTATAATTACCAGTCATAATTGAAGAGTCTGCCAAGTGCAAGTAAGTGGAGAGAACACAAAATGGCTTTGGTATTCTTAGGTTTTCTAGTGTTGTTGGTAGTTTTAAAGATATAGAGTTGCTGAAGCGATCTCGCTGTTGGGCACATTCTTACTGGATTGCTCTGGAGTCACACGGATTCTCTTCACAGTGTACAGGAAATGATCAGAGAAGATTCAAGAACAGTAATAAATATGTGAAGTGTAAACTGTAATTGTTTTGTTAACATGTAATGGTAATTGTGATTGTAAATCTCTCACTTTGTAATTTCAACTGTATTTGTATTTTAACTGTATTAACATGCCAATTGTAATCGAATTTGTAAATCAAGTGTAAATGGCCCGAGTGGTCGAAACACTTAAATAAATAAAAAAAAAAAAGATATAGAGCTGTGAATGAAAAATTAATTTTTTTAACGTTTTGAAAAAGCCGCCATTTTGTGTTCCCCGTACCTACACTTGGCAGACTCTTCAATTTTTACTATAAATTACACATAATTTTCATTAATTTAATAAAAAATTGAAGTAAAATGACTGACTTTTTCTTTACTAGGCTCTTGTACTAATTGAATTTCATAATATTCTTGAGCTCGAAATTAATATTTTTTTTAAATTTAAGGATGCCTACTATCTTGTACCGTTAACTAAATATTACGGACTATATATTAAACTATAAAATTAATCCAAAATGGCTGGAAACATATTTAAAAATGAAGTCAGGCTATAAATATTTTACCATTATAATAGTAGTACATTTATTTGACTACGTTTTGGAACTAAAAAAGTCTTATTCACCGTTTTTATTATCCTATTCAAATTAGGTTACTTTTAACTAGTCTGATAAGGAAATCAAAACATTTATAGAAATTGTAGAATTTGAATTTGAAAGATTACAATAATAAAACACAAATGTTTGATTTATACTTAATTAAGTTTTAATGTTTTGTTTTTTAATTCATAGTTTATTTTTTATGACGTCTACTATATCATATCTCAATAAAAAAACTATGCAGTATGAACAGTCTATTTATTGTATATATATTTTTTTTATCATACTGGATAAAGATAATCTGATTTAAATAATAGATAATAAAAAATCTGACGATGACTCGTACAGTGTCGAAACGTAGTAACAAAACTAATAAATACATAAAATAAATGTTCATAATATATCACAATTGTGTTGGTGAAGTATTTATGGCCTGACTTTATTTGAAATATATTTACTTTGTTCATAGTCTATTAAGAAATTAGTATAGTAAAATCAATAAATATAGTAAAGACGATGGGGAATCATATTCAGAGTAGCTAGCTATATACCTGTACTGTACCTGAGTTTTCTAATGTATATTCAGGGATTGAATTTCGCTCTAAGGATTTTGACTCGTTGCATATTCAAATACTTTAAGAAGTTCATTTCAACTTGTTACATGACCTAGAAATAGAGTTATATTTCTCTTTATAATAAATTTTTCTGAAACTTTATTTTTTTTATTGTTTGAATATCTCCAACGACTGCTTCGATTCCTCAAATAGCAGTTAGTAATTAATTTATTGATTTAAAATTATATTAATGCTCGCATGAGAGATGGTACATCTCACTTTAACAACCTAGTGTTCACTAGCTTACTCCTAACATAACGATTTTTTTACGGTGTAAGGTTTAATGAAAGAATAAATACAGTGATATAAAAAAGTATATTAAGAAAAATAAGAGGATTAATTAAAGTTAAGAAAATCAAAATCACTCCTTGTTTGTGAACGCTTTTAGGACAGTTAATTCAAGTTAAGAAAATATAAAATAAAATAAAATTAGATAAACATTTAATATGCATATTGGGCCTTGAGCAGCATTTTATACAATGAATAATAATTAATAACTAATCCTTATGGTGATTGCGGCGAATTATAGTCGGCGGTTTATCTGGGGGGGGGGGCTGTAATGAAAAGATTATTTTCCTTTAAGGTCCAAGGTGTAAGCGGGGAGCTATTCCGGTACTTCAGTCCACATGGTCTCAGGAGATCAATGGTAATAAATGAGGCGACTTACTGATTGAAGCATCATGCTAGTCTCGGAACTACTATACCTGTACCTCCTAGACGTACACCGGTGTCTATTAGTACAAGAGCCCAAGAGGAGAAACAAGGCAGTTATCTCGCCCCAATTTTTGATAACTTCAATGAAAATTATTTTTAATTAATAGTCAAAATTGATGAGTCTGCCAAGTATACGTAGGGGGAATAAAAAATGGCGGCTGTTTCAAAGCGATAAAAAAAACTAATTTTTCATTCGGAGCTCTATATCTTAAAAAATTAGGAACAAAACAAGAAAACCTAACAGAACGTCATTTAAAGAAGAGTAAATTTTCTAAAATATGAGCTGTAATAGAGTTATTTACGTTTTACGTGAGTTGTTTCGGACGTACTAAAAGATCAGTAGTTAGTGAATTTATTTTGAAAAATTTATATCTCAAAAACCATTTGACGTACAGATGTCTATTAGCACTCAAATTAAAGCTAATTTAATGAACTATAAAGTAGTTTTGTGATGTTTATCTTCGTAGGAGTAGTAGTTTTCATGAAATTTGCTAACATAAATTGATTTAAAGTTGTTCAGACAAATTTTCATTTGCCAAATTTATATTCATATGCAAATATCATAAAAACTACTTCCCCTACGAAGATAAGTGTCATAAACTACTTTATAGTAAGTTAAATTTCCTTTAATTTGAGTATTGGCAGACATATGTGCGTCTTATGGATCTAGAGATATACTTTTTCAAAAATTCAACATTTTATACAAACAACTAGAAATTAACATTTTGTGAGTTTATTTTGTCAAATATCATAAGAACTATTACTCCTACAAAGATAAACATAATTAACTATTTTATAGTAAATTTAACTAGCTTTAATTTGAGCGCTGGCAGACATCTGTACGTCCAATGTTTTCTGAAATAAAGTATTTCATAAATCAAATTTATTGTCGGACCAAATATAAATCAATTTATTTTAGCAAATATCATGAAAACTACTATTCCTACGAAGGTAAAGGTCATACACTTCTTTATAGTCCATTAAACTAGCTTTAATTTGAGTGCAAATGAACATCTGTACGTCACAGTTCCTGAGATATAGATTTCTCAAAATGAATAAACTAACTACTAATCTTTCAGTAGATTTTAAACAAATTTTGCTTTTTAAAAAGCTATATCTCGAAAACTATTGGACGTAAATAGCTCTATTAGGACTAATATTTCAGCAAATTTACTCTTCTTTAAATAATATTCTTTTAGATTTTCTAGTGTTGTTGGTAGTTTTTAAGATATAGTGCTCCGAATGAAAAATCAATGTTTTTTAAGGTTTTGAAACATCCACCATTTTTTATTCTCCCTCCCTATACTTGGCAAACTCATTAATTTTGACTAATATTTATACATAGTTTTCATTGAAGTTATCAAAAATTAGGGCGAGATGACTGCCTTTTTTTCTTCCCGACTCTTTCTTGTATTTTTTGGTAAGGCGAGGTCGAGGAAATTTCTGGTGAAAGCCTGAGTGCAGTAAGGACCTCCAGCTTCTCCTGGTGAGCATCAAAAGACAGCAGCGGTGTGTCTGGACTAATAATAATAGTAATAATTATAATT
>NW_027115129.1:1398794-1406376 GCF_000696795.3 Halyomorpha halys
CTGGTTCGGGCTAGATCGGTTACATAGGGAACATTAAGGTCTTTATGTATGATTTTATTTGTGACAAAGTAAGGAGCATTGAGGAGTATTTTACGAAGGATTTTGGATTGTAAGGATTGAATACGAGAGGAATTCGAAGGGTTAGTGGAGCCCCAAAGCTCAACTCCATATGTCCAGATTGGCCTTATTACAGTCATATGGATCAGTCTTTTGTAATGTGTTGGAAGTTTTGGCCGTTTGTCTAGTAAGTGCTGTAATAGTCGAAATCGACGTGTAGTTTCCTGTCTTTTCAGTCTGGTGTGAGGATTCCAGGTTAATCGTTTGTACAAATGTAGTCCAAGGTAGTGGATCTGTTCGACAGGGGTAAGAGTAACATCATTAAATGAAACTGTAGGGCGGTCAGTAGGTTTACGACGAAGGGTAAAGGTGATTTGATGGGATTTGTTGGAATTTATCTTAATCCTCCAATTACGACACTATTCTTCGAGGGCTGTGATATGGGATTGGAGATTTTGGAATACGATTAATGGGTTCATTAAAAACATATCACACTTTTATTCGAAAATATAAAAACATAGTAGATAGTAAACATGTCTTACTATCTAAAAACCGAAATAAACAAAATCATCATTAAGCATCTGAAAGATAGAAACTACATTTTAATGAACCATTGGACCGTTGCTGACAAACTTACAATAGCTTCAAAAGAAAATGGAAAACAGAGGGAGAAAAGGAAAAGAAAATCTTCAAAAAAGGGAGATCCCTTCACACTAATGCACTGGCAATTTATCAAAGATGTTTTTCCCGTTCCGGTACCTACGAGGGGGAAGGGTAGAGGGAGGACGGGATGGGAAACTTATAGAAAAATCGAGAGCTGACACCGGCAAGGAATCTTTGATTTAGTTCAGATAAATATCGAAAACTGGGCTCCCAGGCAGTCTGCTAGATCTCTCTTCGAATTTACCCAACAATAAGCAAGATGTCTATTCTTTAACTTTATAGTACAAATATAAGTATTTTATTTAGTTTAAATTAGAAGTGATGTAGATGAATGGGTAAGGCAGCGGATTCCTAAGGCCAGGATTCGAGTTCGACTGTTTTAGATGATCTATTTATTCATTTGTGGAAGGTTTGAAATTTTAGGCAAGGTTATAATTAAATATCAAAATTTTATTTCATATTTTATACCGATAACGATATTCAGATTTGTTCTTAATATTAATATATAAGGACTAGACAATTTAGAGGAAAGTTTTTGTTTTTTTTAAATAATTTATTTATTGATATTTACAACTGTATTCACATATATACAACAAGTAAATTTGCTGTAGGTGAAATAGTGACATGATAAAAACATGTGGAGAATCTACTCACTGATTGAACTCCAATAACATTTATAGAGAAGATCTCGAGGCCATCTTCTTTTCAGACGCCTAGGAGGATTATTAGGTAATGAAGGAGAAGCCAGGTTAGAAACAAGTGGATCTGGGTGGTTGAGAAGTTTATCATGGAAGGAATGGTATCTGGTTCGGGCCAAATCGGCAACATATGGGGTATTGAGGTCCTGATGGATGACTTGATTTGTGACAAAGTAAGGAGCGAGGAAAGTTTAAAATGGAATATTGATACTATGCTTCGATATTTCAATTAGATTTCGACATTCAATTTTAATGTTAATATATGTTTCAAATTTTGGTAACGATATACAAAGATTACGTAACCGAAATATCAAAATTTTATTTTAGTAAGAAATAGTAATTTTAGTATATAATTAAGAAATAGTAAGTTTTAAAATGAAATATTATAATTTCATGTCAATATTATATATATTGACATCGATATTCAACATTCTAATTAATGTCGATAACAAAGTTTGGTAACAATGTTTCATGATTTTTTAATCGAAATATCCATATTAGCACTAAAATTAAAGCTAGTTTAATATACTTTACAGTAATTTAAGACCTTTATCTTCGTAGGAGTAATAGTTTACATGAAATTTGATACATAAATTGATTTATAGTTGTTCAGACAAATTTTCATTTGCCAAATTTATATTCATAAAATTAATATCATAAAAACTACTACCGCTACGAAGATAAGTGTCATAAACTACTTTATGGTAAGTTAAATTTTCTTTATTTTGAGTTTTGGCAGATATATATGCGTCTTATGGATCTAGAGATATATTTTTTCAAAAATCAAACATTTTATACGAACAACTAGAAATTAACATTTTGTCAAATATTATAAACACTACTACTCCTACAAAGATAAACATAATTAAATATTATGTAGTAAATTTAACTAGCTTTAATTTGAGCGCTGGGAGACAACTGTAGGTCTAATGGTTTCTGAAATAAAGTTTTTCATTAATCAAATTTATTGTCTGAGCAACTATAAATCAATTTATTGTAGCAAATATCATGAAAACTACTATTCCTATGAAGGTTGTTCAGACAATAAGTTTGATTTACGAAAAACTTTATTTCAGAAACCATAAGACGTACAGATGTTAGTCAGTACTTAAATTAAAGCTAGTTAAATTTACCATAAAATAGTTTATAATCTTTATCTTTTGTGAGTAGTAGTTTTTATGATATTTCTGAAAATAAATTCAATTACTACTGATCTTTCAGAATGTTTATGAAATGTTGTTTTTTAAAAAGATATGTCTCCAGAACAATTTAACGTAAATTATTCTATTAGAGCTCATATTTTAGCAAATTTACTCTTCTTTAAATAACGTTCTATTAGGTTTTCTTGTGTTGTTGCTACTTTTGAAGATATAAAGCTCCGAATGAAAATTTTTATTTTTTATCGTTTTGATACAGCCGCCATTTTTTATTCCCCCTACCTATACTTGGCAGACTCATCAATTTTGACTATTAATTATACATAGTTTTAATTAAAGTAATAAAAAATTGGGGTGAGATAACCGCCTTTTTCTCCTCTTGGACTCTTGTTCTAGTAAATCAAGCATAATGTTGTAATGTTAGAATGAATCGCTTACATTGGTTAAAAGGACAAATAAACAATTTAAAGAGATAATTGAAAAGAAACGAAATAAATTCTTCAAGCTAAATATATCGATATATAAAGACATTTAATTAAATGAATGTCTACGATAAATCTCTCCAGTGAAGGAAGTTGCTGAACAGCCAGCTGGATATATATCGTACATGAAGTGGCGCCAAGCTTTAGGGTTATCAAATAGGGTTATTTTGATTAGTTATTTGTAAATTTTATTGGATAGATCCTATAAATAAATGTCTCTCAAGCTCGGACTCACTTCATAAAATCGTGACATATTTTATATTAATTTTAATCAATTGTGTCCGCGAAGATGTACTGATAAATATTCAGTGACGGTTTTGAAGAGAATTATCAATTTATGTATCAAAATATCATCTTTGCCAGACCATAATTTTTCTAGGGAGTGCTTGCACAGACTGCCTGGCTTTGGATATCAATTTAAGTCCAGACACACCTTCACTTTTGATTGGCTGGTTGAATTTTAGTGGACTGTATATAATTGATTGTGATGAAAATAAAACATAATTAACTGAAAAGAACATCTATTGCATATTACCTATTGTTACAGGTGATTTAGGTATGATCGAGACAGAACATTAGTTGTTAGGTGTGTTAATTAATTTTGATGATGGGTCTAGAAAAACTGTAGGTATAGCTATTGGTGATGATGGATGATGTGAGCTATATTAAATTATGTGGACTTACTCGACACTTCCTTTCTTCTCTCTGCATTCCAATACTCTTCTAACAGCCCTTTCAAGCCCTTAGTATCCTGTATCAATGGCAAGGGTTGACACTTAGGCAGGTACATGCTGTCATCTCACAATGGACTTGCATCAGTCTAACTATTTTATGTTTAACACATGAAAGTTAGTTCTCACAAGATCATGACTCTTACCCCAATTTCTTGGAAGCCTCACAACCTGCTTCTAGTCACGCCTTTTACCCCTCCCAGATATTTACTTCATAGGCTCTCTAGCTTCGCCTAATTTCCTGAATTATCTGATTGGTCCAAACTCCTTCTCCTATTTCACTATTCTTCCTACCCCCTCTTCTCAAGTGTACATATATATTTCCTAGCTCTATATAGCTAAGTAAGAAGAGAGAGAGATTCTGTAATACAGTAATAGTAACATGTAGTTCTTGTAAATTTGTTAGAATAAAGTCATTTTAGTCACTGATTTTTATGTTGTTTAATTCACGTATCCACTGCCGTCACAGCATCTGTTGTAGAAAGATAAAGTGCCTGTCTTAATGCTCAAGGTAATTACTTAAGTTTGATTACACCTTTCAAGAAGGACCTTGACTTCAGACGTTCAATATTGTCTGAAACATACACTTTTATAGGAGAATGGTCTCATTCCAAAAGTCAATAAAGCTCACTTTTTCTGGTCTAACAAAAATGTACAAAAACGAATTTTTCAAGTATTAAATTGGAAGTCGGCGTAGAAATTTAGAAAAACATGTTTCAAGAAATATATCTACTTCTGAAAAATTACCATTGAGTTGGCCGAAATATTTTTTGTTGGATAGTTTAAAATAAAATAACAATACCCAGTAAAAATTATTTTTTTCTCAATGCTGAAATAATGTTTCTTAAGATTAGGTCTACTTCTCTCAAATATTGTTTGATGAAAAGACCAATTACAGAAACTATAAGAACCAATAAGAAACAAAACTCATCAACATGATTAGAGACATTTCATTTGGGTTTTTTTTAACACTCTCCACCGCTGTGCGGCGCTGCAGTCATGAGGCAATCGCTAAACTACAAACGGTTCAACAGAGAAGTAACTTGTACCTACATAAATTGAAATAATATATGAGCTATATTGAACGAAGTTACATGAATGAGCGAGCGGCAGTTATATGCGACCTTGCCCCGGCACAAACTTAAATTGCCTTTTAGTCTCGGACTTGGCGACGCGTCGTGGTTTCGGTGGGGGGGGGGGGCTTAATTAGGTACCGGCGATGAGGAGGACAGGACTTGAACTTGATAGGTCCAAGTTGAAGAGAACAATAACCTTAAGGTGTCAACGTCAACTGTATCTAAATATACGTGTAGTGATAATGAGCAAATTTAAATAGATTAATTTCAAGTTCCTCGTCTTAAGTTATAAAATAGCAAAACTCTTTAAGTTTTGATTACTCAAGTTTGTTTTATGAGCGAAATATTTCATTATATTATTCAAAATTTTTTGGATTAGAGTTGTTTTTTTATATTTGGTATATTATGTGTGTTATGTAAATATGTAGACCTGTCGATTTGTATGTAACTTATTTATTCATTAAATTAGTTTATTTTATTAGTACTATTATTTATTTATTTTTTTTAAACTTATTTATTCATTCAAATGTTTCTTGTAACCGGCTTTTTATTATATTTTCCTTTGAATCTATGTGTTAGTCTTGTTCTCGTAATATGTATTTATTTGTTTCTTTTTTGGTAAACTGATCTTCTGCTGTGACTATTATTAATGGTCTGATCTCACATTGCCGTCTAATAGTGAAGTTGTTTAGTGGGTCACTGGAGAGGATCTAGGAGGGTGAATTCCAGAGAGCGAATCTGTTGATCGGGTGAATTAAAAATTTTGAATTGGTGAAATCGAAAGAACAGAAAAGGAAAAGAAAAAAGGAATGAATTGAAATATTCATGGAAGCTGTAGAGAAAAAACTGTTTTTTTTTTCTATTTTATTATACTATGTAATTATATGCAATTTATATATGTCCGAATACGGATTGATTAGTATGCTGTGTGTGTAGGAACCTGATGTATTTGGGCAGCATAGATGATTAAAGCATTTCTTTCTCTCTGGAATATTATATGTGTTATTAAGTCCAGGAACTGCCAGTGAAACAGTAAGATACCTGGGAATTCACCTAGATCGCCGCCTTACCTGAAATCACCATATAAACATCAAAATAACTCAAACCTACGCAAGGTCAGCAATGCTATATCCTATCCTAAACAGAAATTCCAAACTAAAACCAGAAACACCTGTGAAGTCTGGAGAAAAGGAAAAAACTACAATCTCTTCAAAATAAAGTCCTAAGAATTTAAGTTAATGCTCCTTGGTTCATAAGAAATAGCCAATTGCGTCGCGAATTACAGATGGAGTCAATAGAGGATCACATCAAAAAACGCTTCATGAAGTTCCACTACCAGTTGCCGACAGTTAAAGGAGCAGTGACCTACAACCTGGGAAACCCAACCTCAACCCGAAGAATGAAGCCCAGACTGCTACAGGACATTCTGTTATCAATTCTATTAACTATAAAACTAATTCATAGTCACACTACCTCTATTTTACTTATTATTATTACTCATTTTATTAATTCATTATTTTTTTTCTCTTTTCTTCTCTCTTCCCTTTTTCAAATTAACTTGTTTCTTTTTACTATTACAGGCCAATTGTTTGTTTTATTTAAGTGTGCCAGTATCTTTATTTCTTGTTATTAATTTTACTTTCCTCTTTTAATAAGAAGCATTATTGCGTATCTATTTATTGTATTTTTTCTTCTTTTGATAATAACATTGTATATAGTTAGGGGTGTCTTTTGTACGAGACTATTGCTATGTATCGGTCTTTGGACATCCGGGGTATTATTAAGGTGTTTTGTCATCTGCCCCTATACCTGGTCAGGGTATCCTTCTGGGAAGCTTTTAGCATCCTCGGATATGAAAACATCTGTATTAAGTTTGTCACATTACCAGAGGCCCCTGAGAAAATTAGATTGGCTAACCTTAAGTGTCAAAACACAAAATAGGTTGGGACGAGGGACCAGAATCAAATTAACCAGGTGCAGGCCCTTCCTGGACATGTATAACTTTTTTTACACATCCTCGGCCCTGAAGAGGTGGACGCCTGCCTCGGGAGTCTTCGGACATCGATAACCAATCAGAGAAGAGATTTAAAAATAAGGTAACGGCCGAAAAGGGAAGTGTGAGAAAAATACAGAGGAAATTTAGAAGAGGAGACGGACACACTCAACAGGAAAGCTTAGACGGGAGGCAGGGTTAGAGGATGCACTTTGACCAGACGAAGGTGTGAGAAGGACCACGAGACCTGGACATCCCTTATGAAACCGGAGACACTTACGGCACTACATCCCACGGCATCAGCAGCTATAAGTATAAATTAACTAATAAGTAACCATGTAATAATCTATATTTTATGGCAACCTTTATCTGAATCATTTTAATCATAATAGTGTTAAGTTGTAAATAAATACTTAGTTTCTTTATGTAGTTTATATACTATTATATAACCCAATATACCACCTCTTATTATACTATATAATTAATGGTAACATTTTATAAATATAGAAGTATTTAATTGGTAAACTGGTAAACACACAAACAGCCTTTGGAAAGGAATCCAATTATAATAATAGTTTTTTAGGACTAATTTATAATCAATTAATTAACTTAATTTTGGATAATTGCCTTCAGCGATTATTCTGGCATCCCGAGTAATCTGGCACTAGTACATAGCACTATACACCCCCCCCCATAATCAACTGTTAAAAATATATATATATATA
>NW_027115129.1:1408501-1414683 GCF_000696795.3 Halyomorpha halys
TATATATATATATATATAATATAACGGTTATATCAACCATGTAAGGCCGATCTGGTATAAAATAAAATATATACTTACTAAAAAAGTTGAACATGTTTACTAAAGCAGGCTGTACAGTAGAGGACGATAGGATGAGAGGAGCCTCTAAGCACTGCTAACTATCCTACCGACCTGGATCGAACCCGCGGATAATCGAGTTTAATTAGTTTAACCGCCGTGTTTACAATCGCTACTAGTTGCAAACTCATCAAGAGACCACTGGCTAGCAGGAGGGTACTTCAACCAGGACGTTAGCCCTCTCCTGTTAGCATCTACATAGCAAAGTATCCACAACTAATATAAAACGATTGGAAGGGAGCAAAAGTTTCTAGACTTCGTCACTTCTCTTATACTAACTAACTTAATTCAAATAGATATTATCATTAATCATATTACCAGAAATATAACTTTAATTTGAACTAGTTTCTAACCTAGTTTTCTATTTCAGTCCTGACAATCCTCCTAGGCTTGAAAAGAATATCCTTGTTCTTTTCGCTTCCTCACAACAGAAGATTAGGAACTTTGTATTCACACGCCAATATCGAGCATAATCGATTCCGATTTATCCGATAAATTAGTTTTCAGCAAAAAAAGATTTCCAAAATTTTTTCCACAGAATTTTAAATAAATTTAAATAAGTACATCTGAAAATTGTTTTTATATAACGAAAGAAATGAAGAGAGAGAGAAAATAAAAGACGTTTCTCTAAACATTTTTTCAAACGAACTTAGAATAAGATTTTAGAAATAAATCCACAATTAGTAATAACCCTTTGAATGCATCCCAAACTCTCCAGTCCCATATCACAATCCTCGAAGAATGGTGTCGAAATTGGAGGATAAAAATAAATCCCAACAAATCGCAACAAATCCCATCAAATCAAATTTACTCTTCGTCGTAAACCTCCCGACTGCCCAACAGTATACTTTAATAATGTGGCTCTTACTCCTGTAGAACAGATTCGTTATCTTGGACTACATCTTGACAAACGACTAACCTGGAATCCTCACACAAGACTGAAAAGACAGGAAACTGCACGCAAATTTCGACTATTACAGTACTTACTGGACAAACGGTCTAAACTTCCAACTCATTACAAAAGACTGATCTACATGACAATAATAAGGCCCATCTGGACATACAGAGTTGAGCTTTGGGGCTCCACTAAACCTTCGAATTCCGCTCGTATCCAATCTTTACAATCCAAAATCCTTCGTAAAATCCTCAATGCTCCTTATTTTGTTACTAATAAAACCATCCATAAAGAACTAAATGTTCCTTATGTAACCGATCTAGCCCGAACCCGATATTATTCCTTCCATAATAAACTCCCTAACCACCCAAACCCACTCGTTTCTAACCTTGCTTCCTCTTCCATTCCTGGCAATCCTCCGAGGCGCCTGAAAAGAAGATGGCCTCGTGACCTTATATTGTAAACTGTTTTTAGAGTTCTATTCCTGGGTAGTTTCTCTACATCCTGTATCATATCATTATGTCATTATGATCAAATTTACTTGTTGTATTTTTTATACAGTTGTAAATATCAATAAATAAAAAAAATAAATCATTAATAAATTTATGAATAAAATATGAAGTTAAATAATATATATGAGGGGTATTCATAATGTTAGGTATATCATTTAAAAGCGTGTTAAATGGAAAAACTCATGTTAAATGCAGAAATATTTCCTTCTTTTAACATGTTAAAACGATATAACATTTAACATGGTTGAGAGTCTGTTACTAGGTCTGTTGAATGAAGAATGACATAACGCAACATACCAGTAGAGGTCGTAGTTTGGGTTTTTTTCTTGTGTTAGTATTGTTTTCGATATATTCATAACTAATAAAACAATGGATGACAATAATAGTAATGTAATGACATCTTGATTCTCTTCCTCACCAGTAGCCAAAACTTTCATACAACTTCCATTTTTCACTCAATTTAGGCATGTTGTAATAAATTACTTCAATCAAAACTTAGAAGTAAACAATAACATGAAGTTTTGGAAAGAAATGTTATTAAACAATTTGCTAAAAAAATCCGCTAGGAGCTCTTATGTATTTACCATTTTACATGCCTTTAAATAGGGCTGCTCACAATCCTATACTCATAACATTTAACATGGTATAACATTTTATATTTAACACATCATGAATACCTCTATTCTAGTATTCATGATATTTTAAATGTAAAACATTTTAACATACTAAATGTTAAAAGTACAGGATTGTGAGCAGCCTAATTTAAAGTCAATGTTATATGTTGAATGCAGAGGAACTCCTAGCGGATATTTTCGTAAACTTGTTTTGTAACCTTGTAATCTTTAGGAGATGACTCCAACAGCTTCGTCACCTTTTCTCCACCTCACTTTTATCTTGTTTCCTCGCCTAATTTTTGTTTCGTTATTTTAAAATTTTTTTTGTCTATTAATTCATTAGAATTTAAAAACATCTAAATAAAAAAACAAACCAAACACGAACTATGAGCACCTAACCTATCGAAAAGATAATAGACAAAATGGTGTATAGCTCAACTGGTCTATTGCATGACGTCATTCTTCATTTAACAGACCCATTAACAGACTATCAACCATGTTAAATGTTACATCGTTTTAACATGATAAAAGAAGGAAATATTTCTCCATTCAGCACACTTTAACATGTTAATCTAAAGATCATGAACTGTGGCGATATTTTCCTGTAATAATTTACCATTGTGGCGTTCAGTCGACAGACCAATTCTAATTTTTGAACAGTTTTCAGAAAAGTATTTTTGATAATATTTCTCCTTTTTATTTTTTATTATTTTTATTTTGCAAAAGTGTGGCAGAAATATAAAAATATAACAGTTAACTATAATTTGAATTTGTTGTAACTATAATAGTTTTAACATGCTAAAAGAAGAAAATATGTCTTCCATTTAACACACTTTAACATACTGAACTAAAGATCATGAATACCCCTATTGTTCCAAAAACATATTTTTTATTATACATACACCTCACCTAAATGAAGGCAATAAAATATATAAACAACGATAGAAAGAAAACTGAGATATGATGTGGACAGAAGAAGAAGCAATCAAGAGAAAACCGCAAGGCAAACATGAGAGGCCCAGCTGATGGGCTTATGAACAACTATTTGCTCAATGTTCTCTTGTTCTGATCATTATCACATCATCATCATCAAATACCTTTCTCCACCCATGTCTGTGTTGTCTATTGGTTCGAAATTGTAAGGTAGGATTTGTTTTGTTAATACGATTTTTGAATTCTAAGTATCTTCAAACATTAATAATTCTTGTATATATGTATATATAGTTGACCGTAAAAATTGATATATAAGAAGATGGTCAGGGTTGCGGTCAAAAGAGAAACAAAAATAGTTTACAACTATTTATTTTCCGACGTTTCGCCCCACTTTGCAGGGCTTCATCAGGGAAAAAGATACAAAATGATACAATGATAAAAAATTAAATACAAAGATAAGATACAATGATAAGAATAAAAACAAGTAACAATGGCAAGAGTAAAAGATTTCTTTATTAAAATACGTAAAATATAAAGCTAAAAACGTACAGGAGATGCACATAAAACAAAATCAATACGGGGAAGGGAGAAAAAAAATAATATAGAGATAAAATAAACGTCAGAAAGAATAATAAAAATTTTAAAATAATAATAATGATATAATATGATAATAAATGAGCAAAGAACAAGTCAGGACAACCTACCTGTTCAAAGGAATCAGTTAAACAGAAAGAAACAATGAAGCGGAAGCGTGGAGGAGTGGGGAGGAAGTAGTCAGCAAACCGTTTAACGGTTTTATTTCGATTTCAAATACGTCGCGTATACAGGAAGTAGTAATAAAGATATGACGAAAAATGAAAAATGATAAGAGAAAAATACAGAATGATACAGTACATGATAATAATAATAACTATTATAACTATTTTTGTTTCTCTTTTGACCGCAACCCTGACCATCTTCTTATATATTAATAATTCTTATTTAAATAAAATAATTTGTATCTAAGTTAAGTCTCAAAACACTCTTTATTATTTCATTAAAATTCGAACGTTTCGGCCTAATTGGCAATCCTCAAGGAAAATATAATAACAGCTTTTATTATTATAAGTAAACTACAAATATATAAATTCAATATTTGTAGTTTACATAAAAAAGCCCCAAGGAACCGAATTATTAAAAAAAAAAAAAAAATGTAATTCTGAAGAAAGTAGACAGACAATTGCTAAAACAATTGACTATTATAAATAAAAGGTTGCAGAGGTATGGCAGAAGTACTAAGTAAAATACATCAAAATAAAAACACTATTCTACTTACCTAAAACAATAGAATAGAAAAAAAGTCCACAGATTTTAATGAATATAACAGTGAACTATAATAAGTAAGTAAAGGTATTTTTACAGATTTATTATTAAAAAAAAAAGGTAATCATTTGAAAACAAAAGCTTTTTATAACCTACTTATGATAGTTCGCATCTGGCCCGCTAGGAGTGCCCGAATATTGAAGCAGCACAGCCACCCAAAATATGTATATAATTTACATAAATATATTTTTAAATAAAATATTTTGTAACCAATTTATGTCTCAAATCACTCTTTATTATTCCTTAAATTTCCAACTCAGAGGGCCATACCTTAAGTACAATCTAATAATAAATAACAGCTTTTATTATAAATTCACTTTTAACCATTTTAAGAAACAACATTATTACTGATAATTTAGGTCCGCCCGTAACTCAGTGGTAAGATGCAATCTTGAGATTTATTGGTGGTGCCGGTTCGAATCCGGCCTGGGGCGTTGATTTTTTTCATTGAATGGCGGTCCTAAATAATGAAAAACGGTGACCTCCAGCCATGGTTAGGCAGTATACGACTCCAATGGGAGTCTTGGCCGAAAAAAACAAATACTAATAATTTAACATACCTTGAATATAATTTTTTTTAAAATTTATTTAATGTAATTTACAATTGTACAAAATAATACAATAGGTAAATATGTAGTATGTTTCATATACACTTGAAAATCTTGGGAAGGAACCACCCATTGGTGGTACTTTAAACATTAATTTAAATTAGAAGGTCCCGTGGCCATCTTCTTTTCAGATGCCTCGGAGGATTATCAGGGATTGTTAAGGATGTTAGGATGGTTAAGGAGTTTGGAATAAAAAGACGCATATCTGTTTTGGGTCAAATCTGCAACGAATGGGATGTTAAGGTCTTTATCAATGAGTTTATTTGTGACGTAATAAGGAGCATCAAGGATTTACGTAGGATTTTGGATTGTAACGATTAGATGCGGGAAGAATTTGATGGGTTGGTGGAGCCCCAGAGCTCAATTCCATATGTCCAAATTGGTCTGATTATTGTAGTGTATACTAATTTTTTGTAGTGAATGGGAAGTTTAGAGCGTTTGTCAAGTAAGTGTTGTAGCAATCGGAATCTACGAGCAGTTTCTTGTCGTTTCAGTCTTGTGTGTGGATTCCAAGTAAGTCTCTTGTCAAGATGGAGTCCTAAGTATCGAATCTGTTCAACAGGCGTTAGTTGAAAACATAAATTTACACCTCACATCGAATAATTTAAAAAATTTTTCAGGTTATTATGTCCAGGTCATTAATTTCAGTTAAATCACCCTATGAAACAATAAAACAATAGGGAATCGTATATAATTATTAATAAGCTTGCGTTAGTTTATGTTTTATTAACTATTTTTTTATTTTCCAGTTAAAATTTACAACTTTTAGTTACAGATTAACTTAACGCTATTATCACACTATAAATATTTTTTAAACCAGAGAAACTTTCCTTTCACGTTTCATTAATTTCATGGCGTCCCATAGACTACAGCTAGAGTAGACCACCTTAACTGGATTCATATTAACACGTTATAATGCCACAAGAAAATCAAAGGGAAAAGACGCACTAAAGTATATATAATACATTTCATGTATTAAGTATGTATGAGCTAATGTTACTATTCTTAATGAAGGTTATGAAAAAAAACACACACAATATTTTTAATGGAAGATTATTGATTGACCGTGTGTAAAGATGAAAGGAATATGGTCCGGGTGCGGTCAAAAAAACTAAAATAGTAGAATTATACTATTTTATTG
>NW_027115129.1:1415223-1422226 GCF_000696795.3 Halyomorpha halys
TTTCCTTCTATAACTATGTGTTTGTATCTTTTTTAGTCCTGACGAAGCCCTGCAACGTGGGGCGAAACGTTGGCTCAATAAAATAGTATAATTCTACTATTTGAGTTTTTTTGACCGCACCCGGACCATATTCCTTTCAACAATATTTTTAACCTTCCATAAACTGTGGTCAGGTATATAATTGATTTATTTCAAACTGTAATTTGTCTAAATTCTTATTTTTTTTATTATCAAAATTCATATCGAAGTTAATTGCAAATAGTAATAAAAAATTGTTACGATATTATTCAAAAATTAATTTTTCTTAAAATCTCTGCATAGTGTTAGTTCGAATTTATTTTTTCTGTTTTAAAATTGTTTGTATAATTAATATTTTCTGATATATAAATGGGCTAAAGTATTTTTTTCTTTTGAACGTATTCTTTCATTGTATTTTTAAAATTGAATTTATATTAGCTTTTTTATGCATGCTGAACTAGTGCTGTTATATTTGGTGTCTTCTCCTTGTTTCTTATATCATGATATCTTGTTGATATATTATATAGTTGGACAATTAAAACAAGAAATATTATAAATCAATCCTGATTGATTTCTTGTATCTTTGTTATCCTTCAATTTACTATACTAATTATTTATTTATCACTCTACCCTGCCTGATCAGGCAATACGGGTGTTAGCAGCAGTGGGTACAACTCATTGGTGCAACCATCTACAGAGGCCTTGCTGGTGTGGATTCTTCTCTCCTACCCTGGACATGAGAAGATCCCACAGCCTCCTTCCACCTATACACGAAGGTCTTGTAGTGCGGGTAGGTTTCTTTCTTCATTAGCTTAGGAAGATCGCTTTCCGTCAGAACATAGAGTCCTGTTTCCCTCATCATCTTGGCTCGCAGTGCCTCATGGGCGGTCTCTGGAACCCGACACATTGGGCAAAGGGGATCAATGTTTATGCCATACTTAGCTCGGAAACCCCCATGCCCAGTGAGGAACTACGAGACCTAGTAGTCGGGGAGGATCCACGTTGATTCTAGGCGTGAACCAACGGTAGGAAAGTACTTCCTTATGGTAGCCTCATTTTGGCTATTCACCCACCGTCTGTTCCATTCTTGCAAGGTTTTTTCTCGAAGGATTCTCTTCCCTCTGTTAAGGTTTTCACTAATACACGCTTGGAGGTTCTCCAGTAAACCTTCCAGACCTTCCCTTTTTACCTTGTGTCGGTCGGTATTGGTCTTCCTGCTGGAGGAGATCAATAAGTACTCCTCCAACTAATTATTTCATTGTTGGGACGTTAACATAAGGAGTATTCAGCAACATCATAATCATTAAACGATGTCTGTGTGTCTTCAGACAACCCCTTTATGTAACTTAATTCATAAAATTTCTTATTGATTGCTTTATTACTTATGTAATTTTAAGGTTAATATTCCAAATCTTGTAAATTCCTTTTTTTTGGATACAAATATTGCAGGAATATTTGAAATATCTTATTTTTTACTGTATATAATATGCTCTAACATCAGTTATTCTTGTTGCCTTATTTATATAATTATTAATTACATTATAATGTATGGTTAGAATAGTAATTCAATATTACATTACTTCTCATTACTTTCTTTGTCCTTGCTATGATTATTTCCTTGCCTTAACTTATCATCAACATGTCTAAAAATCTTAATTTTCTCTAATTTTTTAATTTCATAGTGACCTTCAATAAATCAAATATTCTACATACTAAAATTTTCACAGTTACAAAACAAATTGTTTAAAATTTTCACACAGTTTTTTTAAGTTCTTTTTTTTTTTTTTAATTTACATAGAGCTTAGTTTGATTCTTGTTTCTTTTTCCCTTTCATTAATTTATTTTTTATAATTTTTCAATTTTTGTTATCTTTTTATATTAATTCTTTCTTTGCATATATTAAGTTATTTTAATATTATCGGCCAACTTCTAAATTTCTTCTAATACAGTATTTTTAATTACAATACATGTAGTTGTTTTCTCAATTTGTTTTTAGCTCAAATGAATGTCTGAAATTTAAACTATAACTTCTGTAGAAATAAAAAAAATAAGTTTTACTTTCTCATAAAATGTTTCACTTGTTCAATATAATCAAATTTAATGGTGATAAAAGAAAGAATAATTTTATATAATGGACTAAAATATATATTACAAATATGGTGATTTTGCTATTTATAATTTTAGCATATTTCTAAAATAAAATATTTCAACTTAACGAGAGAAAATACACGAAAACAAGTTGTAAGGAGGACAGTGAACCCAGAGTATAATATTAAAATAAATTACGATAGAGCCTGGCTTGCGAACGTTTAAATATTCCTATTATAGCTGTTTGCTATGTCTCAATACTTTCTATATATTGTATATATACCTATTTTCTCAAACTATTCTGATCATTAAAAAATCTCATGTATGTGTAAAATAAATAGTTCTAATTGATTTTTTTTTTAATATTTACCATAACCAGCTATAACCTAGTGAGAATCACATATAAAAAAAAATAAGGGTTATTAAAAATTAAATAGAAACAATGAAGAAGTTATACCGATCTATCTATTTGGCAGAAGGTTTTAATCAAAACTGTTTATCATTTTTATTACATATTGGTATGAAAGAAATATTGGAATTACAGTATTAATAAAAATATCCAATAGAATCGAAGAATGTTTTTAATAAACGATATTTAGAAAGCTCTGGAAGAAGCCACGAAAATCGAAGATATGGTCTGTTCTAATTGTCAATTTTAACTGTCACATGGAAACGCAGTGCAGGTTACGGAGAAATGCTCTATTTTAGCAGCCCAAATATATTGGGTTACTACAACGCTCAGTATACTTATCAGTGTCATCAGATATAATATTAACTAATTTTTTTTTAAAACTTTAATCCAAATAATACAATTGCCACACTTAAGGGCAAAAGGTATTAGGGATGTAAGTACATAATCTCACCATGTTTACATAGAAACTAAAAATAATAAATAATTGAGTTTAACCAAAAATAAAATTATATATTTTTTTAAATCCTACGTAAAATCCTTGATGCTCCTTATTACGTCACAAATAAACTCATTCACAAAGACCTTAACATTCCATTCGTTGCAGATTTGACCCAAAACAGATATGCGTCTTTTTATTCCAAACTCCTTAACAATCCTAACCCATTAATTCTTAATCTTTCATCCTTAACAATCCCTGATAATCCTCCGAGGCGTTTGAAAAGAAGATGGCCACGGGACCTTCTAATTTAAATTAATGTTAGAAGTACCACCAATGGGTAGTTCCTTCCCAAGATGTTCAAGTGTATATGAAACATACAACATATTTACCTATTGTATTATTTTGTACAGTTGTAAATTACATTAAATAAATAAAGGGTCAAGGGTTCGGTACTTAGTAAGGAAGTATTACCACTAAACCAACAGTTGTGCAAGGAGAGGATTTGGTCAAAATAACGCTTGACCACCAGATTTTTACCCAATTAATGAGGCTGGGTGGGCCCCAGGAGGGCTCCAGACCCCACAGGGTTGACTCACGGCTGTGGTATAACAGAAAAAAAAATTCTTCCCAGCAGGATTCGAACCCTTGGTGTTAGTAAAATTATTTATGCACTTCATAAATTATATATACACATCTTAAATTAAAAGAGTAAATACTCCAGTTATAATTATAATACTAAATGCTCCAAAGTAAATACTCCAATTATAATTAAAATACTTCAGTTAAATAATAGAAACAAATAAAACTACTGAGGCAAATAATTAAAACAAAATATTTGAGATAAAAGAAAAATATAAAAATGTTTTTTGAAAAACTAAATATAAAATCATACATAAACATGTATTATATGTTATTTTACATATTGATACATCCGGTAAATTAACTATATATTAAAATAAAATTATATATACACATAATTAATAAACAAAGGTGGATAATTGAGTTAAATAATATAAACTAAGAAAACAAGTTAATAATTAAAATAAAATAAATAAAATGTTTAAAGTAAAATAAAAATATAAATAAAATGTTTGAAAAACATTTATTAAAATAACACATTCTGCCATACTCAAGGGCAATAAGGGTATTAGGGATTTATGTACACAATCATACCGTATATAAATATTAACTAAAAATAAAAAGTAAATAAATAATACTAAAATACAATAAAATAATTAAGTATAACCTAAGAAGGATAAAAATAAAATTATATTTACCCATCATAAATAAACAAAGGTGGACAACTGAGTTAAATAATATAAAATAAGAAAACAACTGAGGAAAATAATGATAATAAGGTAGATAAAATCTATAAGATAATACAAAAATATAAAAACTCAAGGGTTTCATAGTTGTACAGCGTTTGTCAAGGTTTTGTTGTAGTCGGAATCTACCAGCAGTTTCTTGTCGTTTCAGTCTAATATACAGGATTAGGAGGTATATAAAATTTATGATGTGCATATATAATTTTACTAACTCCAAGGACCCGGAGTTGAATCGACTGGGAAGAAAATTGTTTTCTGTTACACTGAAGCCGTGAGTCAAGCCTGTGGATTCTGAAGCCCTCCTGGGGTCCACTCAGCCTCATAAATTGGGTAAATATCAGGTAGTCGAGCGTGATTCTGACCAAATTACCTCCTTTCACAAACATTGGTTGTATTGGTACAGATTTTAATTTTTTTTTTAAATAATATTTTATAAATATAAATAATATATTTTTTCTATCTTCGGTGTTTTCTTAGTCCCTGTGATAGCTAAATTTCAAAATATAGTAAAGTTTATTACTTTTTTTTATGGATGTTTTTTGTTATTTTTTTTTCTTCATCCATATGTGTGTGTGTATATATATATTCCATTTACATTGATACAGATATAACCTTTCTGGAATATCCTGGAAAGATATTCCATTGCGATAAATCCGCCACAGACAATGGGGGGGGATAGTCTGTTAGCAGACAATCAAGTTGGCAGTCCAATCTGTCAGTTCCCAAACTGAGTCGTAAAAGCTCTGTCTCATAAAACCCTTCCCCTAAAACACAGCTTTACCTTCGATACCGCAACAAACATAAAAAGTAATTGTTTATTTCTTGGATTACTTAATTAGAATGTAGTAGACATCTATTTATATATATTTTTTTATTGCAGCTATTAGAAATATGGACTTTTAATGGATCATATGTATTTGTTTTCGGAATAATGATTCATTGTAAGTTTTTGGGTATTAGTCATTGTGAAGGATCTAGTTTTCGTTATGTTCACTAATTAATTGATTAATTGATGTTACGAAAAATAGTAATATTGATACTATTATATCATATAATATATGTAATATTAATACTAATAATGTAATATTGATACTATTATATCAACATCCATTAAAAAAAAGTAATAAACTTTATTATATTTTGAAATTTAGCTATCACAGGGACTAAAAAAGCACCGAAGATAGAAAAAATATCTTTGTTAATTACTTCCATTAATCATTTAATTGATATAATTACTTCATTTTATAGATTTTATTTACCTTATTTTAATTATTTTATTAAAAAAAAAAATTAAAATCTGTACCAATACAACCAATATTAATAATTAATTGATGTTACGAAAAAAAAGTATAGATTTGGACCAATGCTATGAAAAAATTTGGAGATCAATTTAATCTAATCTAAATAGTACATATATAAGTTACAAATATTTGATGACAGACTTCCATGTTATATTGTCTTATTGATCTGTTTTTATAGTAATATTTTAGCATATCCGTCATTTTGTTTCAAGATTACGTATTCCCGTATAAATTAGATATAATAAAATTTTAGTACATCCACCATTTTGTTTCAAGATTGAATATAACTTTTTACGGCTATATACATCAGTGATAAGATGTTTGATCTAAATTGGGTTCCACATATTTTATGAAAAGCAAAAAAAATTCCAGGGTTTCGTTTAATTTTTATTTCATTTTAAGGTGGCTGATGGTATGTTGATATTACTTTTTATAGCTCCTTATAACAGTAATAAAAGATCTGTAGAAATATAATTCGTGAAATTCAGCCGAAAATAACTTATTACAAATACAAATTAAGAGTATTCTTTAGAAAGGAATTAAAAATATTTTAAGTAAAGAGTAAAGTCATAATAACTTAAATAGTAACAGAACTATGTAGTCTGAGCTGACGTTTCAGGTTCACATTGCAGTGTTTCATCAGGGCTAAAAAAGAAAAAAATATGAACAGAACTTATGTCATTGTGTTATATTTTCTTTCATTTAAAATTTC
Organism: Halyomorpha halys; assembly: GCF_000696795.3. Classification (NCBI taxonomy): domain Eukaryota; kingdom Metazoa; phylum Arthropoda; class Insecta; order Hemiptera; family Pentatomidae; genus Halyomorpha; species Halyomorpha halys. The sequence goes on from NW_027115129.1 coordinate 1,421,519, forward strand.
TGTATTCATTGGTTGTTATCTCGTTATTTGTTCTTAGCCCTGATGAAGGCTAGAAATTCTGGCCGAAACGTTGGCACGATTAAATAAGTTATTTAAACTTATTTGTGATATATTTGGACCGCACCCCCCAACCATCTTCTCCTCATATATTATATTATCTACGGTCAACGATCTCTCATCATTAAATAGAATCATGAAATTATATTAATTTTTAATTATTCTTTATTAAGAGACTATTTCTAGAAAACAAATTTTTTTTTAATTAAAATTTTTTATTGTACATAATCTCATAATTTAGAATTTACACCTGGTAAATTTTTTTTAAAATTAAAAACTTTCTTTTTAGTGATAACTGTTCATCTACTACATTACAATAAATAATTCAATCAAGTTCTAGTTGTTATTAAATAAATAAATAATAAGTTTTAAGTATAATAAACATGATTAATTTCATAAACATATCTTAATTTAATTTTCTTTAATCTACTTTTTTTTATATTTTTAAGTAAATTTATACATATTTTAGCCATAGTTCAGTTTACTTTTAATTAATTTCATCTATACTCTTAATTATTATATTGTCTTATTTGTATAATAAATAAAAAAGTAGATATAAGACAAAATATAAAAATACAGTACACTATAAAAGAAAATATGGGAATTGAGAATAAAATAATTTGAATAAGGGAATAAATTATTTTATTTTGT
>NW_027115129.1:1423131-1423654 GCF_000696795.3 Halyomorpha halys
CAGTTTCTATTAAAATTAAATTTTCTGAAGTATATTACCGAGAAATAATATTTTATACACTTGACACACAATATTTCATTTATAAATTAATTTTTATTTTAAAATAAGGAAAATGATAATAAAATAATTTTCATTTTTGGTTTCATGTACGGTATTATTTATTATATTTCTCCTTTCTCTAATTTTTTATTTGTTATTAAATCCGTTTTCATTAATTGTCTAATATTTTTTTGGAATTATTGTTTATTTACTTTTAACTGTACATCTTTTTTTTTTATAATCTTTAATTTACATTGTTCATTTTTATTTAAATTTTTACATATTTTAGCCATAATTCAGTTTACTTTTATTTCATTTTATTTATACTCTTAGTTATTATCTTATTTTAATTGTTTGTATATAAAATAAAAAAGTAGATTAAAGAGGATAACAAAAATAAAGTACACTCTAAAAGACAGAAAATAAGGGAAATGAGAATAAAATAATTTTAATAAGGGAATAAATTATTTTAGTTTGTTAATTA
>NW_027115129.1:1425504-1426724 GCF_000696795.3 Halyomorpha halys
AATAAAATAAAATGATTTATCCCTCATTACAACTATTTTATTCTCATTTTCCATATTTTACATCTTTTATTTAGTGTATACTGAATTTTTATATTTTTACGGTTAATGTAGGTTTTTTTTTTTTTTTTATATATTTCTCCTTTCTCTAATTTTTTATTTGTTGTTATATCCGTTTTCATTAATTGTCTAATACTCTTTTGCAATTATTGTTTATTAAGAATACAAAATTAAAGAGAAATTTAAATTTATTTTTAAAAATTTATTAATAAAATCAATTATTTTAAAATAATGAAAATCAGAATAACGTAGTTTATATATATACTTTTTTTTTTCTTTTATCTACTTTTTTATTTGTTATTATGTCCATTTTCATTGATTGTCTTACTTTATTATATTATCATTGTTGTTTACATCTTTTTTAGCCCTGTAAAGTGGGACGAAACTTTGGCCCATCATAAATAGTTAATTTACTATTTGAGTTCTTTTTGACGATCTTTTTACATATTACATGCGCTGAATCAACGATCTTCCAAAAATATTTTAAATTAATTGGAAAATATTACAGCATTTTATTGAATGAGGCCACTCTTAAAATGGAAAATAGACCCCAATAGATTCAGACTGGCAACTGACAGACTGAAATTCAAACTGTATATTTATAGCCTGTGAATATTTGATTTGAATTCATTAATAAAGTTTAAAAGTGAATTTCATTCATGAATTATGAAGCGATGGACTGTAAAATGAGTTTTCATTATTACAAAGGTCACATTTTCGCTGCCTAGTCAATCTAGATTAGTAGTAGATTGAAGTAAGTTTGTAATTAGGACTAACTTGATCGGAAAGTCTCCGAGAAAATATTTCCCGAACGTTCGTTTACAAAAACAACAGTCCTATGTTAAAAAAAAAAAAATGATAAAACGAACGAAGGAAATGAATAAGAGAACACTAACCTTTTAGCAGAGTTGGGCAACTATGAAACTAATAGCTAACGTTGCCATGGATACGATATTTATTATCAATGGTTCATTCATGAATAAGTGTCGTATCCATGGCAACTTTAGCTGTAGTTGAAACTAATAGCTAATATTGCCATGGATACGATATTTATTTATCAATGGTTCTTTCATGAATAAGGGTCGTATCCATGGCAACTTTAGCTGTAGTTGAAACTAATAGCTAACGTTGCCATGGATACGATATTTATTTATCAATGGTTC
>NW_027115129.1:1428919-1429558 GCF_000696795.3 Halyomorpha halys
TTTAGCTATAGTTGAAACTAATAGCCAAAGTTGCCATGGATACGATATTTATATATCAATGGTTCATTCATGAATAAGGATCGTATCCATGGCAATATTAGCTAGTAGTTTTATCTATAGCTAATATTGCCCATCTCTGCATATTAGTTTTCGTTCCTGTTATCATTTCATAGTTAGGTAAAAATAATCGATATGAAGGGCATTACTGAAAGTCCTAAGTACTTTATTTAAAAGATCAAAGAGATTAGAATATGTCATTATCCAACACTTGAGGCCTCCTTAAAATAGTATAATAACAAAAATCACTAGAGAGATTTGAAAAAATAACTTGTTTTACATTTATTTTAGATGAATGGTATATGGTTCGGGTGTGGTAAAAAACAACTCAAATAGTAGATAATTATACTATTTTATTGACCCAACGTTTCGTCCCACGTTGCAGGGCTAAAAAAGATACAAACACAATAGTTACAAAAAGGAATAAAAAAAAACATAAGTGTAAAATAACAGGGATATAAAATGAAAACTAAGATATAATAAGAAAAATTAAAGGTTGTAAATAGTAAATGAAGAGAGTAATAGTAACAGATAGATAAGAAAAGAAATATTAAAGAAAGTACAAATAAAGAGATGAAAAAA
>NW_027115129.1:1429688-1437886 GCF_000696795.3 Halyomorpha halys
GGCAGTTATGCCACAATAACGAAAATAATTTGTAAAGTAAACATAGTAAAAAAGTATTTAAATTAGGTGAACAATAAATGGTTATATACATAATAGGGGGAGAAGAAATATTCTCTTATCTATCTGTAACTATTACCCTTTTCATTCACTATTTACAACCTTTAATTTTTCTTATTATATCTTACTTTTCATTTTATACCCTAGTTATTTTACACTAATGTTTTTTTTTCCCCTTTTTGTAACTATAGTGTTTGTATCTTTTTTAGCTCTGACGAAGCCTTGCAACGTGGGACGAAACGTTGGCTCAATAAAATAGTATAATTATCTACTATTTGTTTTTTTTTTACCGCACCCGGACCATACACCATTTATCTATACACGCGGTCAATTAACAATCTTCCGATTTATTTTAGATATTTCACATTATATTTTTGAATGAAATATATAAAAAATAGCACAATTACTTCTCTAAAACGATTTTGAGGAGTAATAGTGTAACCGATTTGGCCCGAACCAGATATCATTCCTTCCATTATAACTCACTAACGACTAGTATCTAGCCTTGCATCCTCTTCCATTCCTGACAATCCTCCAAGGCGCCTAAAAAGAAGATGGCCAAGAGACCTTATAATGTATCTCTACACACCTATATCACTCAACTATAAACTTACAGCAAATTTACTAAATGTATTATTACGTACAGTTGTAAATTTCAATAAATATATTTTAAAAAAATATTTCCATTAATTTTTTTTAATCATTAATTTTGTGTAATTCTTTATAATTTCTCTTTTGTAATATTTTATTTGTTTTATTTTTACTAACAAATCCTTTAATTTTATACATCTATTGTTTTATCTATACAAGAGCCCAAGAGGAAAAAAAATGTAATTTTTTTCATCCTAATGTTTCGTTACTTTAATGAAAACTTTGTATAATTACTAGTAAAAATTGATGAGTTTGCCAAGTATAGGAAGGGAGAATAAAAAAAGGTGGCTGCTTCAAAAAGTAAAAAAAAAAATTGAGGTGAAGATATATAAGAAGAGAAGATGGTTGGGGTGCGGTAAGCGAAAAAAAACACAAATAAACAAACGAATTATTTATTTGTGCCGAAATTTCGACCTAATTGTCTTTGTCCATAGTTATTAATCAATTAGTTTATATTTTCATTTCATTGTTATTCATATTTCCAAATTTTTTAGTCTATTATTTTATTTTATTTTTTCCCTCTCTGATGGTTGTTGTCTTTTTTGTTTTTATAGCCCTGATGAAGACCTGAATATTAGGTCGAAACGCTGGTAGAAATAAATAATTCGTTTGTTTATTTGTGGTTTTTTTCTGCTGACCGCACCCGCAACCATCTTCTCTTAAAAAAAAATTATTTTTTTCATTCCGAGTTCCATATCGTTAAAATTATCTGCAACAGTTGAAAAGCTTAATAGAACATCGTTTAAAGTAGTATAAATTTATTAAAATACTAACAAAACAGTTTACGTTCAACAGTATTTTTAAAAGCAAACTTTATAAAAAATGTACTAAAAAATGAGTAGTTTGCAAATTTATTGTGGGAAATATTTATATCAGGAACCATTTGACGTACAGATGGCAATTAACACTCAAATTAAAGCTAGTTTAATGTAATATAAAGTAGTTTATGGCGTTTATCTTCCTAAGAGTCGTAATTTTTATAATATTTGCTAAAATGAAGTGATTTCTAGTTGGATGAAGATATTCGTCCTAAAATACTTTATATTATATTAAACTAAATTTAATTTGAGTGTTGGGAGATATCTGTATGTCTGATGGTTCCTGAGAGAAAGATTTCTCAAAATAACTTCACTAAATACTGATTTTTCAGTGCATGTTTTATACAATGATTCAATTTAATAACCTATACTACGGGAACAATTAAACGTAAATATGTTTATTAGGGCTCATATTTTAGAAAATTTACTGTTCTTTAAATTATGTTCTCTTAAGTTGTTGTCTGGGGCTTTAGGGCGTAAAACCCTGAGCACCTATGTTTCGCGCTTTATGATTCTATTTCACTTTAAATAATTACGAAAAAAATTAAAATAATTACTTCTTTTGGAATTTTGTAGTACGTATAACAAATTTTCTGGTTTAAATCTTATTCAAAAGGCCATTCCTTTTTAAGAAAACCAAAACCACTTCTACGTTCTTTTGGTCATCATTCAGAGCATCCGATACACTCAGTCCTACTCCCAAATCTACTCAAGCTCGCGGAATAGAAATGACATTCTTCAAATATGTGACTGATTGTAAGTACACTGTTGCAGTATTGACATTTTGGCGGTGGCTGCTTACTGATCAGATATGCATGAGTTAAACTTGAATGATCTATTCTCATCGATGTTCTCTTAGGTGTTCTATTGTTGTTGGTGGTTTTAAAGATATAGAGAATGAAAAATTATTTTTTTTTTTTTACAAATTTGAAACAGCGGCTATTTTGTAACACCCCTACCTATACTTGGCAGACTCTTATATTTCATAAAATATTGTTTTTTAAAACACTGTATCTCTGTAACTGTTGGACTTAAATAGCTCTATTAGGGCTCATATTTTATCAAATTCACTATACTTTAAATGATGTTCTCTTAGGCTTTCTAGTGTTGTAGGAAGTTTCGGAATAAAATATTAATTTTTTTTAAGCGATTTGAAACAGCCGCCATTTGTGTACTCCCTATCTATATAGATAGGGGGTAATCTATATTTGGCGGACACATCAGTTTTGATTAGTAATTATATGCAGTTTTTATTAAAGTAATCAAAAATTAGGTTGAAATAACTGACATTTTTTTCGGGGGCTCTTGTACTATATTGACTTATAGAAATTATATACTTTCAAACAATTTAATAAAATCTTTTAACCTGTTTGTATCGAATTCCTCTCGTATTCAATCCTTACAATCCAAAATCCTTCGTAAAATCCTCAATGCTCCTTACTTTGTCACAAATAAAATCATACATAAAGACCTTAATGTTCCATATGTAACCGATCTAGCCCGAACCAGATATCACTCCTTCCATTATAAACTTTCTAACCACTCAAACCCCTTAGTTTCTAATCTTGTATCCTCTTCCATTCCTGACAATTCTCCGAGGCGCCTGAAAAGAAGATGGCCACGAGATCAGCTAATGTAAAGTGTCATTAGAGTACTACCAATGGGTAGTTTCTCTACACGCCTGTAACACTCTAATTTAACTTAGATCAGATTTACTAAATGTATTATAATGTACTGTTGTAAATAGCAATAAATAAATATTAAAAAAAAAACCTGTTTTGAAAATCAATATTGAATCTACTTGTGAGAATTATTATCATGATCGAAAAGTTTAGATATCAACTACACATCTTAGACACCTTGTTGCAGAACTAATGTCCAAGTTATGATAAGTTGTCAGGGCTCGATTGCTAAAGGATCAAATCAACAAAGTTTCGTTTTCTCATCAAACTTACTCTCGAATCATTCATCATAAAAACTTCAAATCAACACCAACTCCCAACATCAAATGTCTCGAAATAACACGACTTAGAGAGCTCCCTTTAAACTTCAACGAAACCGCTTAACAAATTATTCATCCCAAGAGGAGTTTTGAATTTTAACTAGCTCCTCTTACTGGTATTATCACCATTTTCTTTTTTTGAACCATAAACATATTTTTATTGAATAGTCCAGGACCCATTGTGAAAAACATTCCTATACAACAGTCCTATAAGAATAGTCCGAGGTAGGGTTTCGATTTCCAATGTCTGTGACACCACCCTCTATACAATGGCAACTGCGGACCAGAGAAAGGTTTTTATATAGACTTTGTATATAAGGACAAGACACGCCAATGCTTCGCTATTGCTATATTTGAGGATATATATATATACATTAATTGAACTCACTTTTATTTAAATTAATAAATAAATGAAGTGATAAGACGTTATTACTCATAATCGTTATTACTGGTCCGAATCAGGTGTTTTTTTCTTATTATTTGAGACAATTTGATTATTTATGGTATCGCCATGTATCTTTGATTCGCGGTCATAAGGAATTAAGTCGAAAATACGAATTTTTCAGGAGAACAAAAACAACGTTTAAAATATTATGTAAAATATAATTATTGATATTTTTGTAATTGTTATTTTTATATAACAATATAGTAGTAAGTCTATCTGAAGCATAAAGACCTTAATACTTAACTGGTAGCTCTGATTTGGTCCTATCTATAATACGACATAATCTCCAAATGCTCGAAAAGTGACTTAAGTCCTTATGATCGCGCATCAACGATAAATGGTGTTACGGTTGTCTGTTACGACTGTTCGAGGTGAAGTGGTGATAGTCTATCAGGCCCTGTGTCTTGACTGTTAGTTTCAAAATATCACCATATAAGAGATGCTATGGTTAGTGTTTTATTTTGCTAAATTATGGTGTCTTACTTCAATGTGTGGTCATTAACACTAGAAGTGTGATATAGTGCACTGCGTGACAGCTTTTCTTCAGCCCGTCCTGGATTGGAGGGTGGTGACAGGTGTCAACTTCATACTTCTGGGGAAAGGGTGATACGGTGGCCGAAAAAGTGATATCCGACAACTTTGTGTTCTGCAAGTAGTACACCCTAAAACTATGTGGGGCTCGAACTAAACTTTACTTTATTTTTATTTTATTTTACCTGTTCAACAGATTCGATACTTAGGACTCCATCTTGACAAGAGACTTACTTGGAATCCACACACAAGACTGAAACGACAAGAAACTGCTCGTAGATTCCGATTGCTACAACACTTACTTGACAAACGCTCTATATGCCCTAATAGAGCAGTTTACATTCAATGCTTCCCGAGATACATTTTGGACATATGGAATTGAGCTCTGGGGCTCCACCAAACCATCAAATTCTTCCCACATCCAATCGTTACAATCCAAAATCCTACGTAAAATCCTTGATACTCCTTATTACGTCACAAATAAACTCATTGATAAAGACCTTAACATCCCATTCGTTGAAGATTTGCCCAAAACAGATATGCGTCTTTTTATTACAAACTCCTTAACTATCCTAACCCATTAATTCTTAATCTTTCATCCTTAACAATCCCTTATAATCCTCCGAGGCGTCTGAAAAGAAGATGGCCACGGGACCTTCTAATTTAAATTAATGTTTGAAGTACCACCGATGGGTGGTTCCTTTCCAAGATTTTCAAATGTATATGAAACATACAACATATTTACCTATTGTATTATTTTTTACAGTTGTAAATTACAATAAATAAATAATAAAAAAAATTTTTTTATTTTATTTTATATTCCTCTTTTGTGTAATAATCTAAATTTAGTTAATAAGGTTAAGCTATTAGGGTATTTAAGTTAAGATTAAGTCAACCTATAAGTTTTGTTTGTTTTACTAATTGATAAGAATTCTTGTATTATTAACAACAATATGTTATTTTTAACGTTATAAGACTTATAAGGAGAAAACAAAATGTAATATTAAAACATATATTTAATCAGGTAATTGTTTTTACAATTTAAAAACAAATTGTGATTTATTTATTAATTGTTGGATGCATAGGATGAATATTGAGAATTTGTTTGTAAATACCTGATGATGGGGTCACAGCCCCGAAACGTCATTATTGGTTTTAATTTTTTTTTTTTTCATTTACATCTAATTACAAATGAAACTCATCCAGTAGAACATATAACTGACAGAACTGTATTATCCTTATATTTGTCTATAAATATAAGACAGAATTTAATATTACATAATAAAAAAGAAATTGGAGGTTTCTTAGAGGTTAAAAATAATATAAATTCCGGATTATTCGTTTCAAAATGCCTCCAACTACACGTTCCTCTCAGAGTTGAATTAATCCCCCTTCATATAAGAAGCCTATAACCCTCATTTCATTGAGTTATATTCCATTACGTGGGCCGGCCGGTGGGAGGTGGTGTGGTTGAGAGCTAGTGGGGTTGTTTACCCCGAACTGACAGCTGCTCTTCAACATAATTTGGCCCCTTTATAATTACATTAATTGGTTCAATTCATTGCAACCATGGCTGACAATTACGAGTTATTTGGAGGCACTTGGCAAGTCCTTCATTATCAGCCGAGGTCTCGCCAACAAACTGGATTTGACTTCGCTCCAATCATACTCGCCATTGTTATATTCAGACACGATTGAGTAGGCATTTAGGCAATTTGTAGAGAAACTATAACCGAAAATTCTGATCTATCCTTAGTTATATATGTATCGTTTATACTTCCCCACGCTCAGCGGAAAAGGGGGTGAGTTAAAGGAAAATAATTTTAAAAAAAATATATATAATCACCAAAAGGGAAAAAAGACAAAACAATAAAGAATAAATTGCACCTTAGGCGCCACAATATACCCTTATATAAATAATAATCGGATTATAACCAGTGGCGAATATCTTTACATGTAGATAACAGAAAACCTAGGGGTGTTACCTACCCACCTGTTGAATTATCGTAATATTAAGTGAACAAAAAAAAAACATAAGTAAATTACAAGTTGAAAGAACAGCTGAACTATATGTACAAAAGTTTAATGATAAGAAGAAATACATGTACACAGAATGAAAAAGGAAAGAAAAGAATTCATATAAATTAATAAATGAGAACTTATAGGTTGACTTAACTTTAACTTGAATGATTAACTATTATTTACATTATTGCACAAAGGAATATAAAAGTGATATTAAAATAAAATTTAGTTCGAACCCCACGTAGTCTTTGGGTGTACTCCTGGCAGAACACAAGTGTGTCCAATATTTCCTTTCCGGTCACCGTATCACCAGAATTATAGAGGTATAATCTCTAAGGATGTAATGCCACAACTCTCCTATCCAGGACGTGCTGAAGATTCCCCTTCACAAGACCAAAGCCCACTCGTCTAAACATATCGCTCGTGTTTTTGTTTTTCCCCATAATCCCTTTTGTCTACGCAGATATCGCCAGTGTTTTTATCTTACCATGGCAATCGTAACAAAACATTGAAAATTGTGCCGTCTCATTTTAGTGGAAAGATCTGTTGTAGGGCGCACCACACTGGGTAGCGTAAACTTTAATTATTCAATATTGGAATGATTGTGTTTAAAAGGTTATTTTATTATAAGTTTAAATTTTTAAAATTTATTTTTATTTTATTATTATATTTTTTATTTCTTATTTTGTTATAATTTAATTTATATATTTGTTAATATGGTGTAAATTAGCTCTATGATCCCTATTACCATTGTCTATAAATATAAGAAAGAATGTAATATTATACCTAACCACCTGTTGAATTATCGTAATATTAAGTGAACAAATAAAAAAAAAAAAAAAAATAAAAAAAGAAGTAAATTATTAAGTTGAAAGAACAGGAGAACTATATGTACAAAAGTTTAATAATAAGAAGAAATATATATTCAGAGAATGAAAAAGGAAAAAAAAAAAGAATTCCTATCATTTAATAAAACAATTAAAACTTATAGGTTGACTTAACCTTAACTTAAATGCTCAACCTTAATAACTATATTTACATTATTATGCAAAAGAGTATAATGGTGAATACAAAATTAAAAAAAATAAAATTTAGTTCAAACCCCACGTAGTCTTTAGGTGCACTCCTGGCCGAACACAAGGTTGTCCGATATTTCCTTTCCGTCTCACCTTCCACAAAAGTTTTAAGATGACACCTGCTACAACTCTCTTATCCAGTACGTGCTAAAGAAACGTCACTGCGCTATATCCCCACTTCTAGTGTTAATCACCCTCCATTGAAGTAGAACACCATAATTTTGAAAAAAAACAAAACACATACGATGACATTTCTCATATGGTGCTATTCCGGTTCAAACAGTAAAGACAGAGGGCCTTTAAAGTATAAACACTTCACATTGAACAAACGTAACGTGTTCCAAAATCAAACTGTCACCTTCACAAAACCAAAACCCACTCGTCTAGACAGATCAAGCCAGTGTTTGTATTTCGCCATGGCAACCGTAACAGTTGGGCTGGGTCCGCTAAAGGCGGGGGTTACAATAGGGGTATTCATGATATTGTGTTAAATGTAAAATTATAATCCTCCGAGGCGTCTGAAAAGAAGATGGCCACGGGACCTTCTAATTTAAATTAATGCTTGAAGTACCACCAATGGGTGGTTCCTTTCCAAG
>NW_027115129.1:1442371-1443953 GCF_000696795.3 Halyomorpha halys
AAATGTGAATTAGTAGTGCATTACTGTGTAACAAAGAAAAGTAATTCGTGTTGTGTCTTACCTTTTACTACCTTTGGTATTTTAAGGTTACCTGTTATTTTTAATTTTACATATGAGTTATCCATTCAGGAGCTATTTTGAGTCCGGAGGTGAGGGGCCTCCTCGTGTTATATCGCATATATAAGTATAGCATTGTGAGCAGCCCTATTTAAAGTTATGTAGAGCTGCTAGTTCTACACAAGAGCTCCTAGCGGATTTTCTGAGCATCTTATTTACAACCTTTCTTACTAAAACTTCATGTTATTGTTTACTTCTAAGCTTTGGTTAAAGTAATTTATTACAATATGCCTAAAGTGGAAGTTATGTGAAAGTTTGGCCAATGAGTGCCTTGTTGATTGTTGCTTAAAGGCGTAAAACCCTCTGGTCATCAACGCCTATGGCATGATAAAAGTAAAAAATTAATAAATAAAATAAAAAAAAAATAATTGAAAAAAAAGTAAAAAACATAAAAAAATAAAAATCGAAGAGGAATTATAATTTATAAAGAAGGCGATATGCTTTTAAAAATTCAAACACTCGTGTTATCTTAGCTTCCTCGTCTGCGAAAGCTTCGGATAAATTTGGGGTTAGTCCTATTCTATTTATTGTTGGGAAATAGTGAGTACACTCTTCAAAAATATGTCTAATCGTAAGAATGGACTGACAATATTTGCACGTTGGAGGTGACAGTTTTCTGATCAGGTGAGAGTGCGTGAGGAGAGTATGACCTGTTCTCAAGCGGGTTAGAGCAATTTCCTCCATGCGGCTGTTGCGGTAGGATGTCGACCATGGTTTTACTGATCGCTTTATTTCTTTTAATTTACTGGGAGAGCTTTCATCCCACTTGGCCTGCCATCTTTCTAATATTTGTAATCTAAGGGGTGTACTGAGTTCTGATGGGGTAAGAACGGCGGTGCCTCGGCCAGGGAGCGTGAGTGCCTCTCTGGCAGCTTTGTCAGCGAGGTCGTTACCAACAATGCTAATGTGGCTTGGAGCCCATATGGAAATAATGGATTTACCTTGTTGTGATAGTTTTAGAAGAAAAGATTGAATTCTTATGATGAGTGGATGTTCGGGGTACATGAGTGCCTTGTTTTTCAAACTAGTGAGAAAAATAATCAAGATGAGCCAATTGACAACTGTCATTATACTATTATTATTGCCATCCATTGCTTAATTAGTTATAAATACATCCAAAACAATACTATGTTAATGAAACACAAACTACGAGAAAGTAACCTAACACGACAACAAATAAAATAGTGACGAGATCAGCTGGTCGTTTTCCATTTAACAGACCTAGTAACAGACTATCAACCATGTTATATGTTATATCGTTTTAACATGGTAAAATAAGGAAATATTTTTCCATTTAACATAAGTTTTTTTCATTTAACACTATAACATGTTAAACTAAGGATCATGAATACCCCTAATATTGGCCCAGGAGGCATATTAACATTACTGACCCTATACTCTACTTTATTTTTTATATTAATAATTATATATATATATATTTGTGTTTTTGTGTAACAGTTTGATT
>NW_027115129.1:1445533-1445913 GCF_000696795.3 Halyomorpha halys
TATGTCCAGATAGGCCTTATAATAGTCATGTAGATCAGTCTTTTGTAATGGATTGGCAATTTAGACCGTTTGTCTAGTAAATGTTGTAATAGTCCATTAAACATTAAATATATAATACTGTCTTCCTACATCATTGACCTCTTCACCCTGCGTTTATCCATTCGCCTATTAAACACAAGATCCCACCAACCGATCTTTATATCCCAACCTATAAAACTAACTGTCCGAGCTAACTCGTTTTGTAATTCCTTACCCATATCCTTCCATCAAGCTCCCTCCTTAACTTCATTTAATCATCAACTATATATCCATATCCTAGACTATCAAACTTTCGTGAACTTGTGAACAATATAATCACAGATAAATATGTTTTTTTGTTC
>NW_027115129.1:1448211-1449583 GCF_000696795.3 Halyomorpha halys
CAAAAGATAAATATTTTTGGTTTGAATCCACATATCCAGTTCATTGCCCTAGATCCAGAGGGGAGAGTTGCAATGTTGAGTCGAGTTCAGTGAAGTGCCCCTGTCAGCGAGAACATGGGCTCCACTGCTTCTTCTTGGCAATGGGTCGTGTTCTCTCCAACGGTGGAAACTAACTCACCATTTGAGGCCATAAGTCACAAAAAATATAAAAAGTTATTAATTGGCAAAGAAGGAGATATTCTGAATGAATACAAAATTTATTTTTAAAAAATACATTAAAAATTATATTTTTTTACAGTTTCATTGTGATTTACCTGAGAATTTTTAAAAAATGTATGCAATTGGATAAATAAGAAATTCATATTTATGTCTTACTTCACAATGGTGCTAAATACATTTCCTCTATCTTTACGAATAATACAATTAAATGTTCTCTTTTCTAAAAAGTATAAATTTTTTATGAACATTTGACTGAACAAATCCATAATTTATACCTCAATTTGCCCAGACAGAACATTTAATAGAAAAGTTGTAATTTTCCGAAAAGAGAGAACTTTTAGTTGTATTTTTCTAAAAATTAGAGGAAATGTACTTAGTACCATCGTGAAAGAAGCCATCGATATATAGAAATTTAAAAAAATATCCTTCTAATAAATGTTTTATTTATTGATATTTACAACTGTATAAAAAAAACAAGCAAATTTGATCATAATGACAATGATAATGATATGATATAGCATGTAGAGAAACTACCCAGTAGTAGAACTCTAAAAACATTTTACAATATAAGGTCACGAGGCAAACTTCTTTTCAAGCGCCTCAGAGGATTGCCAGGAATGGAAGAGGAAGCAAGGTTAGAAACTAGTCTTCTAGTAAATAAAAACAAATGTTCAATTTAATGCTTGATTTAGGGATCTAGGTAGAGATTAATTTAATACAATTGGAAGTTTGATATAAATCAAAATATTTAGTTGTTGTTGTTGTTGTCTGGGGCTTAAGGGCGTAAAACCCTGAGATCATCAACGCCCATGTTTCGTGCTTTATATTCTATTTATATAATTCTATTTCACTTTAAATAATTTTGGAAAAAAAAAATTTAATAATTACTTCTGTTGGTATTTTTTATTACTTATAACAGATTTTCTAGTTTAAATCTTTTAAAGGCCATTCATTTTAAAGAAAACTAAGACCATTTTCACGTTCTTCTGGTCATCATTCAGAGCATCCGATACATTCGGTCCTACTCCCAATCTACTCAAGTTCGCAAAATAAAAATAAAATTCCTCAAATATGTGACTGACCGTAAGTACACTGTTGCAGTATTGACATTTTGGCGGTGGCTGCTTACTGATCAGATATCTATGAGTTAAAC
>NW_027115129.1:1450388-1452535 GCF_000696795.3 Halyomorpha halys
GGCATTCCTCAAATATGTGACTGATTGTAAGTACACTGTTGCAGTATTGACATTTTGGCGGTGGCTGCTTACTGATCAGATATCTATGAGTTAAATTCGTATGACCTATTCTCAATCTGGCAATAGCTACTTCCTCCCAAAATATTTAGTTATTTACACATAGGATTAATCATTGAATCAACTGCTTTTTACATATATTTAATTTGCAGTGGTAAATAACCTTATATAATAAAATATATGGTATAAAATACAAATAAATTTTGTAATAAGACCCCCCCAAAAAAAATTAAAATAAATTTATATATCTATATATAATCTTAGTGATAATCATTAAAGGGTAATTTCACTCTTTCCCTTCCCCAAATGATCCGAAACCGACTATGATTTCGATAATTAGTGTGTTATTGTTACGATAAAATCTCGGCTTTGTGTTATTATATTTTCCTCTGAATATTCGAGAGAAATGAAAAAGTAATTTAAAAAAAAATAGATATGTTTTCGCTTTTTGCCTAACACGAAAGAAAAAGGTCATGAAAAGGTTTTATAATGGCTTTCCCGCCATGTTGAATCTTCTATTCACTCTGTCCCTATCCATTTCTCTGTAAATAACACGTGTCATCTCCATGCAAGGGATATCGCACCTTTCTTTTTTTTTTTTCTGTATCTATTGTCTTTTAGTCAACAGTAGGATTATAGCTATTTTAGATATACTCATATATAACATTTTGGATTTGTATTCATAGCAATAGCTCTCTTTAGTGTATGATATCGAACTGGAAAATTAATAGCAGATATTATATGATTAATTGTAGGAAGATAATCCGGGTTGTAGTAAAATTAAAAACAAGTAAAACTATTAATTTTTTTATTTTATTTAATCATTGAAATTTACAACCATATAAAAAAAAATACTGTGAATGTGATAAATGTTTCAGAACACATAATTATATAATGAGGGAACCCATAGGTGACAATTATTGCTTTAAATTAGAAGATCCCGGGACCATCTTCTTTTCAATCACCTCGGAGGATTATCACGGATTTTTAAGGATGAGAGATTAAGAACTAATGGATTTTGGAATGATGTAGGTATATGTGTTTCGGGCCAAATCTGAAATAAATGGAATGTTGAGATTTTTTGAGATGAGTTTATTTGTGATATAATAAGGAGTATCAAGGATTGAATTGGATTGTAAGGATTGGATAAATGGGAAGTTTATAGCTTTTATCAAGTAAGTGTAGTAGTAATCGAAATCTACAGCAGTTTACTGTCGTTTAAGTCCAGTATAGGGATTCCAAGAAAGTCTCTTATCAAGATGGAATCCTAAGTATCTATTAAACAGGCTAGTAAAGGATAACTATTTATTAGTAACGAACGTTTCGTCCAACTTGGCAGGGCATCAGGACTAAATGGGGACAAGATGCAAACATTGTAAAATATATTAAGGACTATAAGAATATATATATAGAATGTTGTATAAAACGTGGTATAAGATAAAAGCCTATTTTTTTAAAAATTTAAAATCATAAATATTTAACTCTTCTTATACAAGATTATCCACAACAAATTCAAATATAACAATATTGGGTTATATGGTAGTGAATTTGTTGTGGATAATCTTGTATAAGGAGATATAAATATTTATGATTTTAAATTTAAAAAAAAATTGGCTTTTAACTTATAATAAAGGAAATGACCTGGGCAGAATAGCCTGGAAAAGTAACTTTAAATTAATGTGAGGAAGAAATTATAATTGAATGTGTCCTTGAGGATTTCTAAAATGGCTGAAACGTTGGACTGATGAAAAATAAAAAGTGTTGAGGCAATAAAGGATACAAATTTTTGCATAAGTTTATTAATTTTGGAATAAGTCCATTTATGTTCAAATTGAGAGATTGAAGAGTTTGCGTTGGATTACGTTAAAAAATACGGGTGACAGACATAGATTAGTGTTATTGGTTTTCTAAGAGTATCAAATTTATTATGTAAAATAGCATAAATAACATAATTTAAGATTTTTTTTATTGGTATTTTGAATGGATTCACGCCAATTTCATAATCGATATAATGAAGTTTCAATTCTTTTCAAAGTCCATAGGAAAAGTAAATTTTACTTAAATATTTTTTTAACCTTTAAAAAAAATTA
>NW_027115129.1:1454395-1462823 GCF_000696795.3 Halyomorpha halys
TTGAAAAGTGGCGAAAGGTTTTTTTTTTTTTATACTTCCCCCTACAGTTTCCTTTCACAATCAATTTCGGTCTGTACTAATACATTAGTTGGGTCGTTGTTTACAGAAATTATACATGTGTCATCAGCGTATGTTTACCAAAATTTAAAATTGAGTAATTATGTAAAATGTTGTCAGTTCGAAGATAATTATATTGTAAATGGGGGTGTCCTAAAACAATATGTTTTATATTATTCATTATATATTTATGCAATAAAAAGCATGTATAAGAAAAAAAAGACCATTTCAAAGAAATACAGATTTAGAGCGATTTAATTTTTTACAAATGATGTTCGATATCTCTATTCAAAATATATCGATTTAAATAAGACTCCAATCGGAATTTCCTATTCTCATTTAGTAATTACATCGAGAGCAATTATCGTTAGAAATCGATTTAATTGTCCTTCCTACTCCTGATGACGGTGAGGTTAGAAACGGGTTCCAGGAAATTTCTCTGTCTACTGTCCCAGAGCGAATATAGCGCCATCATTATCATATATATTATTGTCCCCCCATTATTATGTAATCGGATCCTATTATATCTATTTGTTATACGATTATCGAATCTCTATCGATTCCTGTACAAACCCACGCACTGAAACTGGTTCATATTTGCTCCAATGAGGAAAGTACCGAGCTGTTGTCAACAGTTTCACCCACGCTAACTCAAGAGAGAGAGAAATACTTTATTTATCTATGCTGCCTAAATACATCAGGTTGCTATCTCACACAGCATACTTACCAATCCGTAATCGGACATGTATAAACTAGACATACACGGTATAACAAGATATAAAGAGATATAATAATAAGATATAATAAACAATTTTTTTCCCCCTACAGTTTCCTTTCACAATCAATTTCGGTCTGTACAACAAATACAAATGTTACAATTCATTCATATTTTTCTTTCTCATTTCTGCTCCTCCAATTGCACCATTTCACAATTTTTTAATTCACCCGATCAACAAATTCGCTCTCCGGAATTCACCCTCCTAGATCCTCTTCAGTGACCCGCTAAACAAATTCAATATTAGACGGCACTATGAGATCAGACCATCATTCATAGTCACAGCAGTAGATCAGTTTACCAAAAACAAACAAATAGATACATTTTACGAGGACAAGACTAACACATTGATTCAAAGGAAAATATAATAAAAAACCGGTTACAGGAAACACTTGAATGGATAAATAAGTTTAAAAAAAACAATAGTACTAATAACATAAAATAATTTAATGAATAAATACGTTAAAACACACAAATAGAGAGGTCAACATATTAAAATGAATAAATAAAACAAAGAACAATCTCCGAGCTAATTCCCATGCAGGTGATGGTGTATGATCCTCAGACAGTCCAAAATAATATTTTCCGCCAAGATCGCAATATCCCCGATGCTAACACCTAGGCCTTCTAAGAGGCTCCTTGTTCTATCTGGTATTGTTCCACGAGATCCAAACCAGAGGCCTCTCACGGTGAACTCTCTCTCTCCGAAGGTCTCGCGGAATTTTTCCTTAAGGAAAGGGACTCTTTTCATATATTTTCTTTTTTTCCCTTTCCACTCCACTTTCCTGTTCGAGGTCATTACTTTCAAATCTTACCGTCGGATCCTAGACAAGAGCCATGTCTCCGACTTTTGTAAACGCGACAATTACGGATCCGTCGGTGTCAACACAATAGACCTCCTCGAAGCAGGTGAAGTCTTTTCTTTCAAGGAACTTCAATTCTTCTTTGACCCTGTGGTGCCGGCGTGTTATATGAAAACAATTAATGATTGTTGATGAGTAAATGATGATAACATGACAGTTCATGATGAAAGGAATCATAGTGCCAGAGCCCGTAGGGAAAAAAAGTATTTTTTTTTATTACTTTAATGGAACTAACATATAATTACTAATCAAAATTGATGAGTCTGCAAAATATAGCTAGAAGGAGTGCAAAATATCGGTAATTTTAAATTGTTAAAAAAAAAATTAATTTTTAATATCTTTGTAAGAAGCTACAATACTTTTTTTTTACAATTTTAAAATACTTTTAATTTATTGATAGATTATTACAATCTGCCACACAGTTGTGGGCAATAGGTATTAGTGATGAATGATCTAATACATACTAAAATAAAATGAATAAATGAATGAAAAAAATCCCTGAGCCCACTCTATCCCCCACGTGTGACCTCAAAAGATCCCAGCGCATCCCTCTCGCCGCATCACTGGTAGTGAGCCAGTGGAGGCTGAGCAAGTTCGCTAAAGCCGCAAACACTCAACTTGAGTGGAGAATTTGACCATTGCTAGAACTCCAATTGTCCATTTTTATTTTTATAAGTCTCTTGGCCACTGCCGTTTCAACCTTCAAGGTGGGCCATAGGGATGGGTGGAACTAGATAAGGTTTGAACCAAAGGATTAGGATGGTTGAAAAGGTTTATATGGAATTTTGAGAATTTGGTTGGAATGAGATCAAGGACAAAAAGGGATATGTAGGTCATGGTGTAGTGTTCTGTTGGAAACGTAGTAGGATGCAGTAACTATGGTTCGAAGGATTTTGGATTGAAAGGATTGGATACGTTTGATGTTCGAGGTTTAGCTGTTCCCCAAAGTTCAAGTCCGTAGGTCCAGATAGGTCGGAGTATATTTTTATAAATTAGAGCAGTTTTATAAATTAGTAGTAAGTTTTCTAGTGAGAGATGAGCAGTCGGTATAGTTGGCTGAATCGTCTGTTGAGTTCTTCTCTTTTAAGTCTAGTATGTTGGTTCCAGATGAGTCTTTTGTCTAAAATGAATCCGAGGTATCGCACTGTGTCGGATATGGGTAGAGGAAAAGCTACAATACTAGAAATCCTAATATTAAGTAACTAATCCTTTAACTTAACTAAATTTATGCCAAGCATACGACTCCATGAAATCTTAGTATGAATTACCAGCAGATCCCCATTCAATTTTACAGGATAACAAACAAGCTGTAGATGAAGTTTCCAATTTATGAATCGCTCAAAACTTTACCAGACAATTTTACCACAAGTTACCATTTTTCAATAGTTATAAATTGTAATTCGGCAATGAAGGTAAAATTCAGAAATTAATACGTATTCATTAATTAAAGAAGTTGACACAGCCATGAGACTACAATCCCAAAGTGGTTGATGCCTTAAAACAATTTTTAAAAAACAACTAAATTTATGCCCTAATAGAGCAGTTCAAATTCAATAGTTTCTGAGATACAGTTTTATTAAAAATCATTTAATGCTACTTTGACATGTGGAGTTTAAAAAAAGTTTTAAGAGTTGTGTTCGCGCAAAATCGATTATATCAATTTGGCACTTTTGGTCTGTCGATTTTATTGAAAAATTCACTCTTACATGACAAGTGTATACCCGCCTTGAGCTAGAAAAATTTCGCCTCTGCCTTATTTAGGTATTTCTATTTAAAAGACTAAAATATACAATAATTCTAAAGATCTTTTCGGCAAGAACAATCGTAATTATTTTTTATTGTACAGGTTAAAAATAAAATTGTCACTTATATACATTTTAAAATATAATAATATGATTAATTGTGAAATTGAGCTCATACAGCCCCCTGCCGCCAGAGATTGGAAACACTGACTCCTAAACAAAATTATAACAGGTATTTTATTAGTTGAAGAATTGGTTAAAACTGGTCGATCGGTTGCTGACAGGTTAGTTGATCGTAGTTTGTGTCCTTTTTGTTTTGTACTTCTAATTCTAATAAAGAAATTAATAAAAATAAAGTAATGGAAGATAAGAGAAGAAACAAGGAACAAGTAAGGTGAAGGATGAAGTGAAGAAGTTGTAGAAGATTTCATTATCTTACCAAGCCCTGAAGCCTTGAAAAGTGGCGAAAGGTTTTTTTTTTTTTATACCAGATCGACCTCGTGGGCCTTACATGGTTGATATAACTTATATTATATATATTTTTTAACAGTTGATTATGAGGGGGTATAGTCATACAAATGACACTCCTAACTACATAAAATGTTCTTATTAAAAGAAAAAAAAATAATAATGAAATAAATAGATAAGAATAATGCTTCTTAATAAAAGAGGAAAGTAAGATTAATAACAAAAAATAATGATATTGGTACACTTAAATAAAACAAACAATTGTCTTCTAATAGTAAAAATAAACAAGTTAATATGGCCGAAACGTTAGTTAACAATAAATAGTTTTTTGTTACCTTTATTGACCGCCAGCTGAAAAACTAAAAATATAAAATAATCACTTGCGGAGATGGCGCCGCCACATAACCTTCCGTTTATCAGTCTACAACTTGGTTACACTTTGGCGTTACAAAGTTCAGGACTTCATCTTGGAACAAATTTTTTTGTTCCTGGTAGGATGGAAGAAGCGACCAGGGTGAGGGATGCGCGAGTTTTCTTTCCGACAGGCAAATTTATCTTAGATGCATTATACCATTTCAGTGTTTGGACAAACGATTAACCTGGAATCCTCACACAAGACTGAAAAGACAGGAAACTGCACATCGATTTCGACTATTACAGCACTTACTAGACAAACGGTCTAAACTTCTAATTCTTTACAAAAGACTGATCTACATGACTGTAGTAAAGCCAATCTGTACATATACACTTAACTTCCTCTCGTATTCAATACTTACAATCCAAAATCCTTCGTAAAATCCTTAATGCTCTTTACTTTGTCACAAATAAAATCATACATAAAGACCTTAATGTTCCCTATGTAACCGATCTAGCCCGAACCAGTTATCACTCCTTCCATTATAAACTCTCCAACCACTCAAACCCCCTAGTTTCTAATCTTGTATCCTCTTCCATTCCTGACAATCCTCCGAGGCGCCTGAAAAGAAGATGGCCACGAGACCAGCTAATGTAAACATTAGAGTGCTACCAATGGGTAGTTTCTCTACACGCCTGTAACACTCCAATTTAACTTAGATCAGATTTACTAAATGTATTATAATGTACAGTTGTAAATAGCAATAAATAAATATTAAAAAAAACAAAAAAACATTTCAGTGAATCTTTTATCTACCACCTAATTTGTATATATTTACTTTTCCTTTTAGTTAACCTATATCATATCTTGATCTAAATTGAATGCAATTGCGGAAAAAAGTAAAAAAATACACTACCGTGCGGATAGCGACGTTTGTCACCACCTTTTTTTTATTAAGCATTTGTACAAAGAATGCTATTGATCATTGGAGTTGGAGGATTAAGAAGCCCTGGACCCTCTGTGTAATCATGGCTCTGTCCACGTACATGACTTTCTATATGGCCTGTAACAAAGCAGGGAAACTATGACAGGGAATATTCCCGACTGGTTGTTCCCTTTAGATAAAATCGGGAGCTGCATTTAGAACGGGAATAGCTTTCCATTGACTGACTCTAATCCCTCCTCAGTTCTCCTCATTTTCAATCAGCTCGGGATTTCTCCTTTGATTTTCAATGCGACTAAATTCAATCATAGCTACTTACAATACTAAAAAATAAATATTATACAGACAATTGAATCTACTGGAAATTGAAGTGACATAAATAAGTTGTAATTTAGATTTATTATTTATATATTTCTGTAATGTTTTATTTTTTTAAATAATTTATTCATTGTTATTTACAACTGTATATAAATATATACAACAAGTAAATTTGCTGTAGGTTACATAGTGACATGATAAAAAAATATGGAGAATCTAACCATAAGAACTCCAATAACATCTCTAGAGGAGAAGATCTCAAGGCCATCTTCTTTTCAGACGCCTAGGACGATTATTACGCAATGAAGGAGAAGCCAGGTAAGAAACAACTGGATTTTGGATGACTTGATTCGTGACAAAGTAATGAGCATTAAGGATTTTGGACTGTAAAGGTTGGATTCGGGAGGAATTTAATGGTTTAGTGGAGCCCCAAAGCTCAAC
Organism: Halyomorpha halys; assembly: GCF_000696795.3. Lineage (NCBI taxonomy): Eukaryota > Metazoa > Arthropoda > Insecta > Hemiptera > Pentatomidae > Halyomorpha > Halyomorpha halys. The sequence goes on from NW_027115129.1 coordinate 1,460,358, forward strand.
TCTGTATGTCCAGATAGGCCTTATAATAGTCATCTACATCAGTCTGTTGTAATGAATTGGCAATTTAGACCGTTTGTCTAGTAAATGGTGCAATAGTCGGAATCTACGAGCTGTTTCTTGTCTTTTAGTCTAGTATGGAATTCCATGCCAGGGGTTTGTCCAGATGTAGTCCTAAGTAACGGATCTGTTCGACAGGAATAAATGGGGTATTATTAAAGGATACTGTAGGGCAAGAGGTCATGGGTTAACGACGAAGAGTAAATGTGATTTGATGGGATTTATTTTTATCCTCCAATTTCGACACCATTCTTCGAGGATTGTGATATGGGACTGGAGAGTTTGGGATGCAATCAAAGGGTTATTAGTAACTGTGAGCTCACATGTGTCTAAAAAGATATTAAAAAAAAAATCGGAAAATAAGGTTGTAGTTACTAAGTAACGAACAGATCGCTAAAATGTTTATAAGTACTTTTTTATAAGAACCGACGGATAAACGTTTGAGAGATAGGCCGAAACGTAGATGGGAGTGGAAAGGGTATGGAGGGGTGTCATTGGACAGATATTTGTTCTCCTATACCTCGTACGTCTTCCAGTCCAGCTCTGGAACTGTAATTTAGCATTATTCCAGTAAAATTAGCTTGAAATTGTCTTTCACCTGGAAGTCAGCGTAATTTGGTTTATGTCAGTGAATTTATAATTTTGCCAAAGGTTCATGACTCGTCCGTCTAACATTACGATCGTAAAAATTTAGAATTTCAGGTTTCGACTGAAATATACGTTTTGAGGTTCTTTGGGTCAAAATAACCGAGTTGCGCAAATTAAATAACATAGAAGACTAAAATGAATTTATTCTAACATATTTACAAGAACTACATGTTACTTTCACTGTTACAGAGTGTCTCTCTTCTAACTTAGCTATCTAGTCTAGGAAATATATATGTACACTTGAGAAGAGGGGGTAGGAAGAATAGTGAAATAGGAGAAGGTGTTTGGACCAATCAGATAATTTAGGAAATTAGGCGGAGCCTAGAGAGCCTATGAAATTAGAAGTAAATATCTGGGAGGGGGGAAAAGGCGTGACTAGAAGCAGGGTGTGAGGCTTCCAAGAAATTGGGGTGTCATGATCTTGTGAGAACTAACTTTCATGTGTTAAACGTAAAATAGTTAGACTGATGTAAGTCCATTGTGAGATGACAGCATGTACCTGCCTAAGTGTCAGCCCTTGCCATTGATACAGGATACTAAGGGCTTGAAAGGGCTATTAGAAGGATCTCTGGGACCTTCATAGAACCTAGTCGTTTTTATTGGGTTCCTTTTTTTCTATAAAATTGTAAGAGAATGTGGACATATGCAACCATATGTCTAAAGTGACATAGGTTCAGTTGGGGAAGAGGAAATTGTTTAAATTTATAATACCAGTTCCTTAACTCGCAAAATATTATGTCTGCGGTCAGTCGAGTTCAAAAATGAGAAGTTGTACGAAACTGAAATTACATTTATTTAAATAAATTAAATTGAATCCAATTAAATTCCTTAAACAGTCTTATTTCTTTAAAAGTCCAACGTTTCGGACAATATTAAATAAAAATTTACAATTAATATAATTTAAAAACTTTTTGCAGGATATTCTGACCAGGTCATTAATTTTGTTACTCATCGCATTAATATAAAACCATTTATTACAAATCAATTTAACCTTATTTTTATTATGATTAGAGAGTTACAATAAGGTTAAATTGATTTGTAATTAGAAGTTTTAATAATAATGTGAAGAGTTTTAAAATAGGATAATTTTGACTGAAATGACCTGGGGAGAATAGAAAAAAAGGTTGTAAATTATTTATGTGAATGTATTATTGTATTTAAGATTGTTTTTGAGGATTACCAAATGGGCTGAAACGTTGGACTTTTAAAGAAGTAAAAACTGTTTTGAGACTTAAATCTAATACAATTTCAGCGTTGTAGTGAACATAACTTAAGATGGTCAGGGGTGCTGTCATAAGAAAACAAAAATTAGTTAACAACTATTAAGTTACCGACGTTTCGAATCACTTTGTAGAGCTTCGTCAGGGATGTTACAGTTGAGATATTTCGAAACAGTTAAATAACAAATACTGTTTCAAAATCTCTCAACTGGAACAAACCTGATAAAGCTCTAAAAAAGTGGGGCGAAATGTCGGCAAATAAATTTTTGTTAACCATTTTTTATTTTATTTTAACCGCACTACTGATAAAAAAATAATAATAATATTTTATGGCAATATAGTCAACGGTATTTTCTTATCTTTGTTTTAAACTCAAAATTTTCCAATTTACTTCTATGTTTTTACCTATTTGTTTACTTCACAAACCGTCTCTCTCCCCTCCCAATCATCTCCTAAATTAATTTTATTTCATATGCCAGCTTTTATTTGAAAAGGGCAAGGTTCTACTCTAGGAGGCAGTTTGGTACCAAAGAAGCAACCT
>NW_027115129.1:1462912-1470576 GCF_000696795.3 Halyomorpha halys
AAAAAAAAAAAAAAAAAAAAAAAGAAAAGAAAAGAAAAAGTTGACTCTCTTAGCAATCAGAGAAGACAAAGAGACAGACTATCTCATCTAAAAGTTAAATTTTAAAGATTTTGTAGAAGAGTAAGTTTTTTTTATCACTGGCGATAGGGAATATTTTACTGGCCTAGGAACAGCTCTACAATAATCCTATCTTACTTGTAGATCTATAAATACTATTATTGAACCCTTATCAATCGATAGCTTTTTATACGTGATTCTTGCTAAGTTGTAGCTGGTTCCGATAAGTATGCGAAAGAAATTCAGTATTGTAAGAATAATATTTTTGTTAGAGGTTATTTATTTTACATATATATAAGATTCGAATAATTACTTATTTAGAAAAGGGAGTGATATATAACTGGAGATGTCAATTTCTCTGTTATGCTGTTGCTGTTTCTTTCTACCGACCAAAAAATACCCGATCAGTGCCAAAATACCAACCACTTTACTCGCTCTCGGAAAATCGCCATGACTGTAACTGTATGATAGTTACAGTCATGATTGTTCTAGCACATTAGCTCTGGCCTGATAGTTGATAGTACAAGTAATATCAGTGAAGCAACTGTCAAATTAACTATCCCATGAATATGCCTTGACAGAGAACTATCGTATAATTTCCATTATTGTGGCAAAAGTGTGAGCCACTATTATGGTGTGACTATTTGATAATTACAGTAATGTTCATTAATCGTACAAGTAATGACGAGAGTAATAAGAACTATAACTAATTATTACTGAATTATTTATTTATTTAATGTAATTTACAACTGTACAAAATACATACAATAAGTAAATATGTTGTATGTTTCATGTACACTTGAAAATCTTGGGAAGGAATCACCCATTGGTGGTACTTCAAACATTAATTTAAATTGGAAGGTCCCGTGGCCATCTTCTTTTCAGACGCCTCGGAGGATTGTCAGGGATCGTTAAGGATGAAAGATTAAGAATTAATGGGTTAGGATGGTTAAGGAGTTTGGAATGAAAAGACGCATATCTGTTTTGGGCAAAATCTGCAACGAATGTTAAGGTCTTTGTGAATGAGTTTATTTGTAACGTAATAAGGAACATCAAGGATTTTACGTAGGATTTTGAATTGTAAGGATTGGATGCGGGAAGAATTTGATGGTTTGGTGGAGCCCCAGAGCTCAAATCCTTATGTCCAAAATGGTCTGATTATCGTAGGGTATACTAATTTTTGTAGTGAATCGGAAAAGCGTTTGTCAAGTAAGTGTTGTAGCAATCGGAATCTACGAGCAGTTGCTTGTTGTTTCAGTCTTGTGTGTGGATTCCAAGTGAGTCTCTTTTCAAGATGGAGTCCTAAGTATCGAATCTGTTCAACAGGCGTTAGTGGAGTATTTAGAAAGGATACTGTAGGACAGGAGGGCAGAGGTTTACGACGGAGAGTAAAGGTGATCTGGTGGGATTTGTCAGGATTTATTTTGATTCTCCAGTTTTTACACCATTCTTCAATAGATGTTATGCGTGATAATATAATTTCATAATCATTTTATTCCCTTTACAGCTTGCGTAGAGTTGTGTTCTTGGACCATGTCCCTTCTCCTACTCCAGTCCATATCCCGACTCCTCAACGCCTCCTTTACACTCTCCTCCCAGGAAATGGCCGGTCTTCTTCGTGGTCTCATCGACGTCTTCTTGGTCCATCCTAAGGAGATGTCCGAACCACCTTAACTTGTGTTCCTCTAGGATTCTCTCAGCCGCTTTAACTGCGAGGCTAGTCCGTATGGTTCTGTACTCAATCTCGTCGTGTTCTTCCTGCCACCTTACAAAGATAACGGATATCCATGAATTGGATCAGGCTCTTGTGTTTCGAAATGAGGATATAATATAATTACTAGTCAAAATAGATTATTCTGCCAAGTATAGTTTATGACCGCAAATTTGACTTATCCTTAGTTATATGTTTATCGTTTATAGTTGCCCACGTTCAGCGGAGAAGGGGGTAAGTTAAATAAAAATAAAAATAAATAAATATAATCGCAAAAGGGAGAACAAATGACAAAACAATAAAGAATAAATTACTCCTAAGGCGCCACGTTATTTTTTCTTGGAAATAATGAAACCCCCAAAGCATTATGCCCAAAATATAGCTAAAATATACCCCTGTATAAATAATTGTTGAATTATGACTGGCGAAAATCTTTACACGTAGATAACAGAAAACCTAGGGGTGTTACCTACCCACCTGTTGAATTATTGTAATATTCCGTGAACAACAACAAAATATAAGTAAATAAACAAGTTGAAAGCAGAGAAAGAACAGCAGAAATATATTTACAAAAGTTTAATAATAACAAGAAATATATATACAGAGCATGAAAAAGGAAAAAAAGAATTCTTATCAATTAATAAAACTATTAAAACTTATAGGTTGACTGAACCTTAACTTAAATGGTTAACCTTTTTGATCCAATTTTTCATCCGTGGTCACGTTTTATCATCTATCCTCTATCTCTGATATATTTTATATTAATACAAACAAATTTATTAATAATTTTTCTTCTATTTGAAATTATGTTAAAAATGGTCGGTTTTGAACAAATTATGCTCTTGTAATTTCATAAATTGTTCCAGTTGGTCGGTCTTGATACCAATTGTACCATCATATGGAAATGGGATTTGGTAATTCAAATAAAGAGAAACGAAAATCCGTACGGTTAATTCCCTGTTGAGGAAAATCCGGAGTTCCCAAGCTCGGCGTAATGTTTTCAATTGAATGAAAATGGGTGCTGCAATCATCGAAACGAACCCACGTAATAATACGATTATTTTCTTCCTAGATAGATCAGGAATATCGTTGGATATTCAAAATGTAAGCTGAATATTAAATCTTTACCTCAATTATAAATAAAAATAGAGAATAATAATGTTATTAATAATTAGATAAATAAGGCAATCAGAATAACTGATCTCAGTATGTATACATATTAAAAAAAAAAAAATTTAAAATATTCCAGGAAAATTGGCATAAAAAAAATGAATTAACAAGATTTTGAACATGAACCTTTAAAATTCCAAAAATATAACAGAGAACAAAATAATAAATAATGAAGCAATCAATGCTGAGAGGGTAGCTCATTGGTAAGGCAATGGAATACTAATACTATTAAAGGACCTGTATTCGAATCCGGCTGTGCTAGATAATTATTATCTGCTGCTTTTAGCTGTTGAGTCAGCCCTGTGGGTTGGACAGGGTCCACCTAGCTTTATAAAGTGGGTATACTAAATAGGGTAAAAATCTGATCTAATGAGCTTCTTCCACAACCGTTGGTCTAGTAACAGTATTGCACCACTGTGTACTTAATTTTTTAAAGCAATCAATTTTATGATCTCAATTGCAAAAAGGAATTATATGAAGAAAGTCAGAAATCGTGTGAAGATAATAATGTTGATGAATAATCTTTAGGTTACAGACCAAACAATAATTTTTTTTTTTTTAATATTTATTTATTGCTATTTACAACTGTACATTATAATACATTTAGTAAATCTGATTAAAGTTAAATTGGAGTGTTACATGCGTGTAAAGAAACCACCCATTGGTAGCACTCTAATGACATTTTACATTAGCTGGTCTCGAGGCCATCTTCTTTTCAGGCGCCTCGGAGGATTCTCAAGAATGGAAGAGGATGCAAGATTAGAAACTAGGGGGTTTGAGTGGTTAGAGAGTTTATAATGGAAGGAGTGATATCTGGTTCGGGCTAGATCGGTTACATAGGGAACATTAAGGTCTTTGTGTATGATTTTATTTGTGACAAAGTAAGGAGCATTGAGGATTTTACGAAGGATTTTGGATTGTAAGGATTGAATACGAGAGGAATTCGAAAGTTTAGTGGAGCCCCAAAGCTCAACTCCATATGTCCAGATTGGTCTTATTACAGTCATGTAGATCAGTCTTTTGTAATGTGTTGGAAGTTTAGACCGTTTGTCTAGTAAGTGCTGTAATAATTGAAATCGACGTGCAGTTTCCTGTCTTTTCAGTCTGGTGTGAGGATTCCAAGTTAATCGCTTGTTCAAATGAAGTCCAAGGTAGCGGATCTGTTCGACAGGGGCAAGAGTAACATCGTTAAATGAAACTGTAGGGCAGTCAGTAGGTTTACGACGAAGGGTAAAGTTGATTTGATGGGATTTGTTGGAATTTACAATAAAATTAAAAATTATTACAGTAAATTGAAGGACAACAAACAATTGTTGGGAGATAGAATGTATCAATAGAGTAATGATGAAAGAACAAGGAGAAGGCTCCCCTCACACAACACGCATCTAAGAAGCAACATTAATTCGATTTAGAAAGTACAAAGAAATAATACGTAAAAAAGAAAAAAATACTTGAGTTCATTTATATATCAGAAAATATTAATTATACAGAGAATTTTAAAACAGACCCTAGAAATTTCTCCACTGTGCAGAGGTTTTAAGTAAAATTAATTTATGAATAATATGGTTAAATGTTATGTTAATATTTACAATTAACATTGATATGAATTTTGATAATAATAGAAATAAGAATTTAGACCAAAATGCAGTATAAAATAAATCGATTATATGCCTGACCAGAGTGTAAGGAAGGTCATAACTATTGTGTGATAAGAGAGTGATGATAGTGTTAAGTTGATCTGTAGGTAATTAAAAATAACTTAAGGTAAGCTTATTAATACATTAATATGATTTCATATGGTTTTATTGTTTCATAGGCTGATTAGATTGACATTTATGACTTAATAATAGCCAGAGAAAAGTTTTTAAATTGTTGGATGTTAGAAGCAAATTTGTATTTAAGGTATGTTAATATATTTGTAATAATGTTCTTTGTTAAAAATGAATGTATAATAAAATCTGTTATTTAATAGATAGTCCTTGAGGATGGCCAAAACGTTAGACATTTAAAGAAATAATAAAGAGTTTTTCAGACTTAATTTATATACAAATTATAACAAAATCAGTCTCAAAAATTAAAAAGGTTATGTATATATAATCGAATATTAATATTTATTTGTTTAAATTAAATTAAGAAATGCAGTGAAATATTTCGGGTGAATAATATTTAAAAAAAAAAAAATTAATGAATCGGTTTTAACGGCTTGGCCACAAATTGCAAAGTAGTAATGTTTCAAAAATATCAAAATTTTTGTCCGATAGTTATGTATTCATTGATAATAACATTGAAATTTAAAAATTGAAAATCGATATTTTTCCTAAAAAATAAATTTTTGCTGACCTTTTATGACAAAAAGTTTTCAACATTTCTTCAATGAGTTAAAACAAAATATGTTATATAATTTTTGCAATTTTTTATATTTAGTTTTTTTTTTTTCATTTTGTTTTGTATCATCGATATATACCGTAAATATTCATGGAAATTCCCTGTTTTATGTAAATAGTTGTTTGTTTGTTTTTTTAAATAAATATTTGTGAATTATGTTTCTTTGATAGTCCAGCTTTTATAAAAGAGAAAGTTTAATTAAGCTTAATAATAGGAAGTGAAATTCTTGAAGCTGACGGAGTTGAGGCGTAATTCTTTGCAGCCTCGGAACTGCAGCGGCATTGGCGGAGGTTGACTTTTACTTTTGTGGCGGTCCCACGAAATGAAAACATGGTTGGAATAAGTTGGTTCTCTGCAAATAACCTCCTCTCCTTCGACCCGTTTTTTTTTTTTTTTTGGCCAAGAATGGGGTCATCAAAAATCGTGAAAATTGATTCTATGCAATTATAACAGAGTGCGACTACTTTTTATTGGAAAAAAATGGCTACTCTTAAATTAATAGTGGCAAGGAACACATCGATATGCAATATATAAGGGATTTGGATTGAAAAGGGAGTTAATTATATTGAAATGAATCGAGCTGGTATTGAAACTTATCGCCCCATTTGTTTTTATAATATTTACTAAAGATACAAAGCGAAGAGATGAAACTGCATTGGAGTTCGAATTGAGGGGATGTAAATGGGATCGCAGCGTTGGCTAAGCAAATAAACAAAGTGAGGGCTGGCTGTAAGTGAAGCATTATCCAATGAAAGCAATCCTAACTGCTCCCACTGGTCTCCAACCATGTTCCACTACAATAGCAGTATTTTGGGACAACGAGAAATTTATAACTGCTCAATAAAAGTAAAAAAAGATTGGGCAATAAAACTTTCTTATATCAAGGCTGAATATTTTGTGATCCTTGAAATTAAATGAAAAATATTTTTTCATTCTGGGACTTGGTCCTTTATTATAAGGTACGAAGAATAATGTATATTATTTAAATATTAGAATTATAAAATAATATATATTGGCCAAAATCAAATTACTTAAGATAGTTTAGTCTAGCAATAAAAAAACGCCTGAAATTGGAAAAAGGCGTGAAAACCTCCACTCCCACCCTTCGTGTTAGCCTTATTTATCTGACTTCTCAAATAGACTATAATAGAGAGTAGGTTGGTCGATGTACAACAAGTCACAATCTCACAAGAGGAGATCATAACACAAAAATAAGGCAATCCTTCCCCCCCCCCCCCTCCCACTAAGGCCCCCAGAGAGTGATGATCCTATATCACTTTTGAAATATTTCCTTAAAACTGAAGAGGTGACTTAAGATAGTTTAGTCTAGCAATATTTAAAATTAAAAAACGGCGTGAATTATTATTATGATAATGAGTAATTAATATTCCTATTTAATTGAGTCCTAACAGAATTGAGAAAGAATCGCATTTCTCGTGAACGGCCAAGTGAATTTTCATTAACGATACACGAAATAATTGGAAATTTCAGTTACTACAACTTCTATTCTCTTAACATTTGCGATTAAATGAAATGTTTTATAGATATTAAAATTAATGTGCGAAATTCCTATTGAACCTAAAATTGCCTTCAAGGGGCGTGGCCTAATACTCACTCTTAGCGTCACTTTTACTTAAAAGGAGAGCAGGGTTATGGCACCTCGTTATAGGTCCTTATGACTACGGCCATCTTGAAACATTTTTAAAACCTCCTCTGAGTATAAGTTCGAGTCTATGAATTTGTACCGGAATATACAACAAAAATGTTTATATATAATGCAATTTTTTTTTAAGACAGATTTGTTTAGTAGTTATAAACAAAACTCCATTTGGTTTAAACACTTTTATTATCTCAACACTCCTACGTTTTGGCCATTCCGTCCATTTTAAAGGATCTTATAACACTATCACAGCCAAACTCACTACTTAGTGTAGTGTTGATAAAATGCGTAATTTAAACTAGTTTATATGTATATATAGTTGACCGTAATAATTGATGTATAGGAAGATGGTCATGGTTGCGGTCAAAGGAGAAACAAAAATAGTTTACAACTATTTATTTTCCGACGTTTCTCCCCACTTTGCAGGGCTTCATCAGGGCTAAAAAGATACAAAGATAAGATACAATGGTAAGAATAAAAATAAGTAACAATGGGAAGAGTAAAATTTTTTTTATAATAATACGGGAAGGGAAAGAAAAAAAATGAGATTAAATTAAATTAATTATAAAAATTAAATTAATTATTATTGTTTCATGACGTTTATTTAATCTCAATTTTTTTCCCATCCCCGTATTGTTTTTGTTTTATGTACATCTCCTGTATTTTTTAACTGTATATTTT
>NW_027115129.1:1470721-1472159 GCF_000696795.3 Halyomorpha halys
TATTTTTGTTTCTCCTTTGACCGCAACCCTGACCATCTTCCTATACATAAACTAGTTTATGTGTCACTAAATATAAGTTAATTACTGTCAACTAGTGAATGTGTTAATGACTAATGATAAATATTTTGACAAAGGCAATATGACCAGAAATTATGTTTATAACCAATGGTTTTGGCTATAATAGTGTAATAAGAATTTTGAAAATGGCCACAATGGCCAAAACGTTGGAATGTTGAGGAATTAAAACAGTGTTGAGACCAAATAATGTTTTTTTATAACTCCTAAACAAAACTTTTTCTTTCTGAGGATGTGTCTTATCAGCCAGAACGTAGAACTTTTGTATATTAATCAAAATTGGTGATATAATTTTGGCTTTTTAATTTTAACAAATTTACATTCACCTTAAATACATTTCATATATTAATATTATTATTATTAAATTTTTATCTCTTTAGATTAAATATGTTATAATAAATCTATTTTCACGCTCAACAGAATTTACGATGGAGATTGGATTATCTAAGGGTTTCCTTCTGTTCCGCCAGTAAGGAATAAAATTCCATATCTCTTCTAACCAGTTTCCTCTTCATAATCTATGTCTCATGTCTGATGTCTTTTTAAAATTAAGTTTTGATATATTTTATAACTAAAATAATTTAAATATATTCGTTATATGTATATATATTGATTACTACACTTTTTTTAGCAGTGTTTGTTTCATATAGTATTTTCGAACACTAAAAACATGCAGTAAAAAAACCAAATGTTTTGTTACCAAAAAGTTTTGGCCAAGTGTCCTAGCGCATTTAATTATACAACTGTGTGAGTTCTTTTGAGACCCATCTTGCACAAACTTTATGAAACCCAAGTCTGTTGTAAATGAGTACGTAGGCAGAACCGTCAACTATTTTACAGACGTGTCTCTTTGTTAATAGTTAGACTCGTCTGTATAAGAGCATCATTTCATGTAAACGCTCAATCTTTTCTTTATTTTTTAATAATAATAATGCTTTATTTATTCTGGGTCGAGTCCCTTTAGAATAATACAGAGAAATCGACAGATGAGGACTGAGGAACCTCAGAGATACTTAAACAAAAATACAAAGAAATATACATAGTCATTATAAAAAATGATTAAAAGTTACTTTCTCACTTTAATACAGTCTATTGTAAATGGTCCCTCCTGGATTAGTCCTGATTGAACGAATAGCTGCTTCTAATACTATATTGCTATGTATCGAGGAATTAGCCATGATTTCAACAATATGTCGTTTATTAAGGTGTTTCGTCATCTGCCCCTGATCAGGGTATCCTTCTGAGAAGCTTTCAGCATCCAAGGATATGGAAACATCTGTATTAAGTTTGTCACATTACCAGAGGCCCCTGAGAAAATTAGATTGACTAACCTTTAAGTATCGAAGCAGAAAATAGGTTAGGA
>NW_027115129.1:1472209-1486379 GCF_000696795.3 Halyomorpha halys
CCCCTGAGAAAATTAGATTGACTAACCTTTAAGTATCGAAGCAGAAAATTGGTTAGGACGAGGGACCAGAATCAAATTAACCAGGCAGATCCTTCCTGGACAAGTCAAACTTTTTGTTACACATCCTCGGCCCTGAGGAGGGGGACGCCTGCCTCGAGAGTCTTCGGACATCGATAACCAATCAAAGAAGAGATTTAAAAATAAGGTAACGCCCCAAAAGAGAAGTGGGAGAAAATTACAGAGAGGGAATTTACAAGAGAAGAACAGGACACTCTACAGGAAGGGCTAGACGGAGTAGCACCTCAAGAGGAAGGCTCAGACGAGTGAGGACAGTCAGCAGGATGCGCTTCGACCAAACGGAGGCCAGGAAACCTGGACATCCCTGATGAAACAGAAGACACCTACGGCACTACATCCCACGGCATCAGCAGCTGTAAGTATAAATTAACTAATAAGTAATAATTTATGTTTTATGGCAACCTTTATCTGAATCATTTGAATCACTTTAATCATAATAACAAATTGTAAATAAATACTTAGTTTCTTTATGTAGCTTATATACTATTATATATCCCAATATACCACTCTTTATTATCCTATATCATTAATGGTAAGAACATTTTATAAATATAAAGGTATTTAATTGGTAAACTGGTAAATACACAAACAGCCTTTGGAAAGGAATCCAATTATAATAATAGTTTTTTAGGACTCAATTTATAATCAATTAATTAACTTATTTTGGATAATTGCCTTCAGCGATTATCCTGGCATCCCAAGTAAATCAGCTACTAGTACATAGCAATATTAAATAGAAGAGGAACCAGAGGATTCCCCTGTCTCAAGCCATTCTTCACAGATAATTCCTGGGACAGGGAATTTCCAAGCTTAACTCTGCAAGTAGTGTTCATTAGTGTCATTTTTACCAGCCTTACTATTTTTTTTTTCAGTATGCCTTCCTTTACCATGGCATTTAAAAGTTCTTTTCTGTCCACACTGTCCTAAGATTTAAAGTCCACGAATAGCAGCTGCAGGTCTATGTATTCTTCCAATAAGAAATTAAAATAGAAAACTATTTTTGTTTCTCTTTTTACCGCAACCCTGACCATCTTCTTCATAATTTGAAATGAAATATAGTTTATTATTTTGGGTCTAGGCTCCTTTAGAACAATTATAAGGTGATTGTAATATCAAAATCACATATATTGGCAAAAATCAAATTTGATCCTTAATATTTGCAATGAAATATATAACTTAAATGCTCTAGCTTAACATTACTAACTAAATTTACATTATTATACAAAAGAAGAATATAAAATAGAAATAAAATAAAGTTTAGTTCGAACCCCGCAGTCCTGTACTCCTGGCTGAACACAAGGTTGTCCAATATCTACGGATATATACTACGGATATTTCAGTCACCGTCTCACCTTCCCCAGAAGTATGAAGATGACACCTGTCACCACTCTCCAATCCAGGACAGGCTGAAGAAACGTTGTCACGCAGTGCATGGTCATTAGCATTAGAAGTGTGGATATAGACACTTCTAATGCTAATGACCGTCCATTGAAATAAGACACCATAATTTAGCAAAACAAAACATTAATGATAACATCTCTTATAAGATGATATTTCGATACACTCAGTCAAGATACAGGATCTGATGAAGTATCACCACTTTATATTGAACCATCGTAACGTATTCAGAAACCTAACAGTCACCTTCTCAAAACCATCTTCACTTGTCTACGCCGATATCGCTAGTATTTTTATGTCCGAACAGAACAGGGAAAGAAGGCCGGATTTCATGTGAACGGCTTAATGGATTTTCATTAAAGATATACTAAGTTGTTGGAAATGACATTTAGTCTTAACTTCTGCTCTCTTCATATTTCCGAGTATATATATATATATAATTTACATAATTTTCGGATCTTCCCTTGATACAGCAGGTATTATGCTAACCCAAGAGGCAAGTAGTTGAGATCTGATGAGATGGTGCGACCTCTGCCGGCTACTGGCAGGATCTTTGTGCCTTTTATGCACCAAAGCACAAAGTTGATGTGGGCTATATACTCCTAGAGATAAATCCTCTTGCCTATCTTCCATATTTACATTTTAAAACTTCTATTAAATAAAGTGATCCTTGAAATAACTTTTTCTTTTTTTTTTTCATATTTATTATTGACATTCATATAAAAATAAATCTTTATTATATCATATTATATCTTTATTATATAAAATTTGATGATAGATCATAATGGTTTGATACTGCCATTTAGGGAAACTACCAAATTGGTAGCACTCTAATTACATTTTTACATAAGAAAGTCACGGGATCATCTTCTTTTCAGATGCCTCGGAGGTTTGTCTGAAATGGTAAAGGAAGCAAGGCTAGATACTAGGGGTATTCATGATGTGTTAAATGTAAAATGTTATAGCATTGTGAGCTGCCATATTTAAAGTTATGTTAAAAGTATAAGAGCTCCTAACGGTTTTTTGAGCAACTTGTTTATAACCTTTCCTTCCAAAACTTCATGTTATTGTTTATTTATAAGTTTTCACTAAATTAGTTAACTATAACATGTCTAAATTGAGTGAAAAGTGGAATTTGTGTAAAAGTTTGGCTACTGAGTGCCTTGTTGAACTTTTGGCTTGTGAGGAAGAGAATAAAGATAAGCTGATTGACAACGTTTTAGCCATTCTAGCCATCTTCAAGGTCATCTTCAATATAATTTCTTCCTCACATTAATTTAAAGTTTCTTTTGCATGGTATTCTGCCCAGGTCATTTTCTTTATTATAAGTTAAAAGCCTATTTATTAAAATTTAAAATCAACAATATAACAAACCATTTCAAATACGGTAGTGTATTAATTGTGGATAATCTTATATAAGAAAAATTAAATATTAATGATTTTAAATTTTAAATTTTAAGTTTTATTTTAGACCAAAATGGATAGAAATTTTTGATTTATTTAATAAATTATTATTATTATTATTGTCCTCCATGTCTTCCATGTTTTTATTACAAATAAAGTATTATTTGTTTTAAAAACATCCAAAACAATATTATAACAATCAAAACAAAAACTACGAGCAAGTAACCTAACACGACAACAAATAAAATGGCGACGAGCTCAGCTGGTGTGACGTCATTCTCCATTTAACAGAGCTAGTAACAGACTCTCAACCATGTTATATCGTTTTAACATGGTAAAAGAAGGAAATATTTCTCCATTTAACACAAGTTTTTACATTTAACACGTTTTAACATGTTAAACTAAAGATCTTGAATATCTCTACTAGTGGGTTTGCCTGGTTAGGGTTACTTTTTTTGCATATATTATTCTGGCACCAACGGATAAATTTTGTCTTCTGGTCGGACAGGATTTGTTAAATTCAGAAAGATATAAACATATTTGAATCGGGACCGTCCGATCTCTCCCGAATGCAAGCACATCGTTTTTTTATGCTGTTGTATACAGACTTGGCAAGAACGCTAGTATTTGTTTCTCTCACCTCAAGAACCCTAAATATGTATTTTAAAAACGACAGAAAAATAAAAATAGTTTGTTAAAAATTTTCTCTCCTTCTCTCTTTCGAAACTCATTAAAATAGAGATAACTTAGTGATAACTATAGTCCACCAATATACTCAAAACTTGGTGACGTAATAAGGTGCTAAGTGAGAGTTGCCTACCAGATTTTTGTTAGTAGTATTTAGCATTTTAGCTTTGTTATATTAAATAAATAATTGGATTAGATTAGACAATTTCTTTTTAGAAATACTCTTAAAATAGTATGGTTTTAGCTAATAAGCCGTATCAGCTTCCACAAAGCCCCAATAATTTATTGATTTACAAGATATAAAATTTTCATTTACTATACAGTGAAATGCAATTAACAAGTATGAATCTCCTTGTCTGAATGGTGTGAAGGCCGAAACGTTGGAAGAAATTAACAAAATAAGTTACCTTCTTCTCAGGCGCCTCGTAGGATTGTCAGGAATGGAAGAGGAAGCAAGGTTAGGAACTAGTGGCTTATAAAATTAGATGAAAGTAGTAAATCTTAATAAGAGAGAAAAGTAAAATTACTAAAAAAAATAACATGCGTAGACCTAATATAACAAACAATATCCCTCTAATGGGGAAAAAAAAGTTAATTTGAAAAAAAGGTGTGCATACTACAACTAAATTAATTAATCACAATTTTCTTATTTGTTACAATTAACTTAATATAAATCTATCTTTAAGTATCACATTTAAGCTCCTTATTAGTCATCGGTATAATAACAATAATCATATTGTTGTGAGTTTTTTAAAATAAATTAATAAATAAAAATTCATACATACAATAATGAATCAGGAGTATCTAAAACCATTATATTAAATTTTAAAAATTGTTATTTTAGATACAACTTATTTATTATCATATATGAATTTTTATTTATTAATTTATATTAAAAACTGACAGCAGTAAGATTATTGTTATTATACCTATGACTGACAATGAGACCAACTTAAACAGGATAATTGAAGATAGATCTATATAAAGGTAATTTTTCTAAATAACAAAATTGTGGTTAATTAATTTAATTGTAGTATGCCTAAGGTGAATAGTGTAAATTTATATTGTAGATAACCTGATGATGGGGCTAGAGCACCGAAACGTTGTTAATGATTCATTATAAATAAGAATTTTTATAAACAAGAGTATTTTCACTATATCTCATCATTATATCAATGATAACGCATCCAGTAAAGAACCCATAAATTTTTTATTTAAATTTTAGTAGTTGAAGGTATTCCAGTATATAGTATTAAATGAAAAAAAAAATTTGCCATTATAAATATATCATTTACACTTGCCAACGCTTAGCGGAAAAGAGCATGAGTTAAAGTAAAAAAAAAAATTTAAATAAATATAATCGCAAAAGGGGAAAAAAGAAAAACTATAAAGAATAAATTCCTCCTTCGTCGGAAATAATGAAAACCCCAAAACGATGATTTCAATATATCTAAAATATAACTACAATATAACCCTATGTAAACACTTATCGAATTATGACCACTGGCGAATATCTTTACATGTAGATAACAGCAAACCTAGGGGTGATACCTAACAACCTATGGAATTATCGTAATATTAAGTGAACAACAAAAAACATAAGTAAATTAACAAGTTGAAAGCAGTGCATATGCATAAGAAAGAACAGCAGAACTATATGTACAAGAGTTGAATAATACGAAGAAATATATTTACACAGAATGAAAATGGAAAAGAATTCTTATCAATTAAAAAAAAAAAAATAAAATGAACAATACTTATAGGTTGACTTAACCTTAACTTAAATCCCCTAGCTTAACCTTTTTAACTATATTTACATTATTAGACAATAGAAGAATATAAAATAGAAATAAAATAAAGTTTAGTTCGAACCCCGTACTCCTGGCTGAACATAAGGTTGTCCGATATCTACTTTTCAGTCACCGTCTCAGTTTCCCCAGAAGTATGAAGATGACACCTGTCACCACTCTCCAATCCAGGACGGGCTGAAGAAACGTCACGCAGTGCACTATATCCACACTTTTAGTGTTAATGACCGTCCATTGAAGTAAGACACCATAATTTAGTAAAACAAAACATTAACGTTATCATCTCTTATAAGGTGATATTTCGATACACACAGTCAAGATTCAGGATCTGTACACAATCGTAACGTGTTCAAAAACCAAACAGTCACCTTCTCAAAACCATCTTCACTTGTCTACGCCGATATCGCTAGTATTATTTTTCACCATGACAACCGTAACGCCATACCTAAATAACATTTATATAGTGCAAAAGAAAAATATTTGTTCACTTGATTTTATCTCTAGCATTTTGCAATTAAGTTAAGATGAGCAGAAAGCAATTACTTTAGGTAGAGACTTTTCAGTTAAAGAAAAGTTAAGCCGAAGAAGTACTGTTTTCCCCAATCCTCATGAAAACAAGTTGTTTCAAAACAATACCTAGATTAACCGCAAGAAAAGCTCTTCCATTTTAGTCTAATTTGTTTTTTCCTTTTAATTTCCCTAACAACCTAAGGTTTTTAGTTTTTATTACTTGAGAAATAAAAAGTCCATCAGTCCATTAAAAATGTATATATTCTTATAGTTGCCAATTTACTGTATATTAAATTTACTAAAAATTTCATAATAATGCTGATTCAATTATAGCTAGATAGTTTGGGTGGCAGTCAATAGTAGAAAATCTATTTAATGTTAAACAACGTTTTGGTCCACTTTGTAGGGCTTCATCAGGGCTGTCTGATTGAAACATGAATGATAACTGCATGAAGCCCTGCAAAGTGGGCCGAAACATTAGTCAACATTAGTTTTTCTACTATTCACCGCCACCCGGACTATCTTCCTACAATTTAATCAACACTATTATGAAGTTTTTAGTAAATTTAATATGCAACAAATTGACAATTGTAAAAATATATACATTTTTAATGGACTGATGAACTGGATTGGAGAGTAGTGACAGGTGTCATCTTCATACTTCTGGGGAAAGTGAGACGGTGGCCGAAAAGGAGATATCGGACAACCTTATGTTCTGCCAGGAGTACACCGAAGGACTAAGGGGTTCGAACTAAACTTTACTTTATTTTAATTTTATATTCTTCTTTTGTATCATAATGTAAATATAATTAATAAGGTTAAGCTAGGGCATTTAAGTTAAGGTTAAGCCAACCTATAAGTTTTGGTTGTTTTATTATCTTTTTTAATTGATATTTTTTTTTTTTATTTTGTATACATATATTTCTTCATATTATTAAACTCTGAGGACTTCGGGGGTTAAAAACTTCATAATAATGCTGATTCAATTGTAGCTAGATAGTTTGGGTGGTAGTCAATAGAAGAAAATCTATTTAATGTTAAACAACGTTTCGGTCCACTTTGTTGGGCTTCATCAGGGCTGTCTGATTGAAACAAAAATGATAACTGCATGAAGCCCTGCAAAGTTGGTTAACAATAAATAGTTTTCTTTTACTATTTTGATAGCTTTATTGACCGCCACCACAATCAACTATCTTCTTCCAATATGAATCAACACGCACGGCCACTAAGATACTATCACAAACACTACTACTCATCACCATGTCACCTGAACTCCAGCCCTCAACCTATCACTTCTCTACATTCTTCTACTTTGACAATGCAACCATCCTCCTTATCGTTTTCTTTTTCTTTAGGTATTCCTACTTCTCCGACAGACCTTTTCTCAACTCCTCAAGCTTTGCTAGTATCGCTGATCCCAACATCTTCTCTGTATTCAAATCACAATTCTCACTCTAAAAGGCGAACTTTGCAACTTTGAACTCTTTGTAATCTGCACAAACGCCTAACTTATAAAAAGGAACAATGAATTTTTCTCCTAAAGTGCAAATCGCAGTTTTTCCTAAAGCTGTTGATAATAACTGTAATCATTCAGCTTTATGTTCAAAATATTCTCAATCACTGTAAAATTTTAAGAAATCCCTTTTAAAAATTAAAACTATCTTCAATATTGATTCTACTAATTCTAAATTAGTCATTAAACCTCCTTTATTGGTGAAAATAAAATTTTACAATGCTCGTTAATGTTTTTAGAATCTTATTTTTTATTTACTGAGTTAATATTTTGGGAAAAACAGATTGCTTCTTAAATGTTTCTTCGAAAAATAAATTATAAAAAAAAAAACTAAATAGAGATTTAGTAATCTGCGTTTGTGCAGATTGCAAAGAGCATTGAAGTTAACCTTCTAGAGGGTGGGAATTGTGATTTAGATTGAGTTGCAGGCCTACCTTCTACGCCATAACCCCTGATGAAGACCTGAAACTCAGGTCGAAACGTCGGCATAAAATAAATAAATATGGTTTTGTTTATTTATGTTGTTCTTTACTGAAAATTTTAAATGTTAGAAATTGGATGTATTTTGGTTTAATTTTTAGATTTATATAAATTATTAATTAAATCTGTAACACAAAAACCCATAAAGGGCGCAGAGGCGCAGTAGTTTGTAAGGAATTACTGTTACTAGACTAACGGTTGTGCAACGAGGTGATTTGATCAGAATCGCGCTCGAACGCCAAATTTTTATCCAGTTAATGAGGCGGGGTGGACCCCAGAGCGCTCCCAAAACCAAAGGGCTCAACGGCTAAAGTGAAAGAGAAAATGATTATCTGCCACAGCCGTATTCGAACCCTCGGAGTTAGTTGCCCATTGCCTTACCAATGAGCTTCCTATTCCCTTATAGAAATGTACATATACATATTATTATTATAGCAATACAGTGCCTATAAGAACTTGGGCCTCTTCCACCATAGCCAACCAATCTACACGGTATCTTGCAAACTCTTTGCATCTTTCAACATTTAAAATCTTCAAATTCTCCTCCACATAGTCCAGCCATCTGATCCGGGGACGTCCTCTTTTCCGTTTTCCATCTGGTTTGCGATAAACCATGTTTTGTGTATCCTTTCATAGGACATCTTCTCAAGGTTTCCTAACCATCTTCCTTCTACTTCTCCAAATTCCATCCTCCGTGATTCCTCCCCATATCCTTCTCAATACCTTTCTCCCAGGAGTTCCGCTTTTATATATGCACATTAAGTACTGATAATTGTTGATAACAGTTGATAACCTATTAAAGGGAGGTTTTTGATAAGACTATAAATTTGTGTTGATAATATATGGCTTACTTCACATTGGTGCTAAGTACATTTCCACTAGCTCTACAAAAAATACAATTAAATGATGTATATATAATAATACAATCAATTAATTAAAACGTTGTAATTCTTCTAAAAGAGAGAATCTTTAATTGTATTTTTTGTAAAGCTAGTCGAAATATACTTAGCACCGCTTTGTAGTAAGTCATCGATATAAATATTTGAGGAAAAAATTACCATGTTTTAAAATAATTTATCAAAGTAAAATGATGTGATATTATTTAATTAATATATTTGTTTTTAAAGATAGTCAACTTGGGCAACCTGTTGATAGGCAAAAAAAGGGTGTTTATAATGGAAGGATTGATATCTCGTTTGGGCGAAATAACTTTGAAAGTTTAAAATTTCATAATTTAAGCTAAATTAAATAATTAAAAAAATTAAATAATTTAGATTCTCTTTGTTAATGGTCTGAGGGCCGAAACGTTGAGAATAATTAACGAATTAAGTTAACTTCTTTTCTAACACCTTCTTTTCAGGTGCTTCGGACGAACATCAGGTTCGGGATAGAAAGCAAGGTTAGAAACTAGTGGGTTCGGGTTGTTAGGGAGTTTATAATGGAAGGATTTATATCTGGTTTGGACGAAATAACTTTAAAGTTTAAAATATAATAATTCAGGTTAAATTAAATAATTAAAAAAATAAATAATTTAGTTTCTCTTTGTTAATAGTCTGAGGATCGAAACGTTGAGATAAATTAACGAGTTAAGTTACCTTCTTTTCTCCCACCTTCTTTTCAGGCGCCTCGAAGGAATGTCGGGAATGAAATAAGAAGCAAGGTTAGAAACTAGTGGGTTAGAGTAGTTAGGGAGTTTATAATGTAAGGATTTATATCTGGTTTGGGCGAAATAACTTATAAAGTTTAAAATATCATGAAGTTGAGTAAGTTAATTTACGTAACTTTATATCTTACAGATTATTTAAAAGGATGTATAAAGATACATTAAGCGCTACTTTACTTCCTGAAGTGTATATGTTTCATCCATGTTATATTTATGTTTTTAGAAGCTCTAAAAGTACTTACAAACTGATATGAATGGTTAATATTTTTTTTATCAACTGTTCCTTGAAAACATCAATTGAAAGTTAATTCAATTTTATATTCACTCCCTAATTTTTAGAACTTAATTAATATGTATTTAATACAAATATATTTTGGGATATTGAAATGAGTCTGACAGAATAGAGAAAGAAGTACGAATTTTTGGTCAACGGGTAATGGATTTTCATTGTAGATTTACTAAATTATTGTAATTAACGTTTATTACAACTTATATTCTCTTTATATTTACGATTAAATGAACTATCTTACAGATAATTACATTAATGTGCTAAATCCCTATCGATTTATACGTTGGCTTCAATACGTGACCTAATACCCACCCCTTAACGTTATTTTATCTTATAAGGAGAAACAAATCATTATAAACAGAAATAAATTGATAGATAAATTAAATCAGTGTAAAAATAGAAAACCTACAATATCTTAAGGAATTGTTGAGAAAAAGAGAAGGATGCTATTTTCATCTCCTAAATTGAAGTGAAAGAGCAGTTGACGTAACGAGTCACTACTTGCCAATTTGTTATTTTTGGTTTGTTTTTTCTTTAAATCATGAAAGTGTTTTTCCCACTTAAATTAGTTGACCTATGCAAATACATAAATATATGTAAAGGATTTGATATTTCTTTCAATATCATAATTAAATATAACGCTGCCCCGGAAGTATAATAACACTGCACACTCTCTCTTCTAATTCACAACAAAAAAATGAGTCGTTATTCTATCCGATGTTAAGCAGTGGGAGTTGGGGCATAAGGGGTATTTATGATGTGTTAAATGTAGAATATTATAATTATATAGGATTGTGAGCAGCCATATTAAAAGTCATGTTAAACATTAAATGCATAAGAGCCCCTAGCGGATTTTCTGAGCAACTTGTTTTATAACCTTTCCTTCCAAAACTTCATGTTATTGTTTACTTCTAAGATTTGATTAAATTAATTTATTACAACGTGCCTAAATTGATTGATAAGTGGAAGCTGTGTGATATTAGGGCCTACCCCCCATTGGTTTGTTGGTCTTCTAATTTGTGAGGAAGAGAATCAAGATAACCTAATTGACAGCTGTCATTGCATTATAATTATTGTAATACATAGCTTTATTAGTTTTAAAAACATCCAAAACATTGCAATACACAATTAAAACACGAACTACGAACAAGTAATCTAACACAACAAACAAAACGGTGACAAGCTCAGCTGGTCTGTTTCGTGACGTCATTCTCCATTTAACAGACCTGGTAACAGACTCTCAGCCATATTATATGTCATATCGTTTTTACTTGGTAAAAGAAGGAAATATTTCTTCATTTAACATGAGTTTCTCCATTTCACACACTTTAACATGTTAAACTAAAGATCATGATTACCGCTATAGGATAATCTCGGAAATTTAGTGACTCTGATTCGATTCCGGCCTGTGGAGTTGACTATTATTTTTGTGGTGGTCCTATGAAATGAAATTTCCTATGAAGTATTTTTAAGCAGGGTATTTTTTTTTTTGTTAGAGCTAGAAACTATATTTCGATTTTTTGTTTAATGTTTTGACTAGTTGCTACTAAATGAATATTTTCTATTAAAATAATTAAAGTAATTTGGTTTTTTCATTTCTTAGTTGTCTATTTTACTCCCTAGAATAATGTTTTTGTTTTTTTTAAACTGAATCACGAGAGCTATAATATTCAGTTTTGAGTCTGCTTAAAAATATTATCAAGCATTATTCTCTAAACACAATTAAAAAAAAAAAGATTCAGTTTTATTTGATTTTTAAAATTATCGATAGCTTAATAGCACAAACTTTTGAGATTTGTTTTTATTTTTTCGGTTGGCTCTATAGACCTTGTAGACCTTTGGCCGCCCGAACCAGCCTTCTATACGCTTGCTTGTCTTGGGCTATTACTTTTCAGGTTAGAGCATGCAGCTCATTCGCATCATTGTTAAGTCTTTGACTATTCATCTGGATTTTGGTCTCCTACGTGGTTTCTGCCAACTATACTAGCATTCATTATGTCTAGATGTCCTGATGGATTGCTTCGATCCACATGTCCTAACCATTTTAACCTCCTTGCCTTCACATTATGAGATATTGACCGACCAGCCTCTGCAAGCAATCGACTGTTAGTTCTTCTCCTCCACGTGTTAAGGATCTAATCCAAGATCGCTCCTGATTCTACGGAAGATTTTCCGCTGAAATCTCTAGTTTCTGCATCTAGGGTACCTGTAATAGTACAGGGGTCCCCACTAGCAGAAAAAAGGCAGTTATTTCACCCCAATTTTTGATTAATTCAATGAAAACTATGTATAGCTATTTGTCAAATATGATGATTCTGCCAAGTATAGGTAGGGGGATAAAAAATGCCGGCTGTTTCAAAACGTTAAAAATAATTATTTTTTTATTCGGAGCTCTATATCTATACAACTACCAACAACAATGGAAAATCTAAGAGAGCATAATTTAAATAGAGTAAATTTGCTAAAATGTAAGCCCTAAGAGAGCTATTTACGTTCAATAGTTCTCGAGATATAGCCTTTTAAAAAGCAACATTAAAAAATGTTGTATGGAACGTACTGAAATGTACGTATGTATGTATATAACTATTAGTTAGTTAATTTATTTTGAGAAATCTATATCTCAGGTACTATGTGACGTACAGATGTCTATTAGCATTCAACTTAAAGCTAGTTTAATGAGCTATAAAGTAATTTATGTTGTTTATCTTCGTAGGAGTAATAGTTTACATGAAATTTGTTAAAATAAATTGATTTATAGTTGTTCGGACAAATCTTCATTTGCCAAATTTATATTCATATGAGAATATCTATAGGAAAAAAAATGAGAATATCTATAAAAACTACTACTCCTACTGAGATAAGTGTCATAAACTACTTTAGAGTAAGTTATATTCCCTTTATTTTGAGTGTTGGTAAACATATGTGCGTCTAATGGGACAAGAGATATATTTTTACTAAAATGCAATTTTATTTTTACATCAACTTCAGTATATAAGTTGTTGTACTATTTATTCGTAAATATGATTTGTTAATAATTATGATTAAAGTTGTTATAAAAATGCACTGTAAGGCTGATAATTTGATTTCAATATTTCACTTTCGCGTTTTTTTTGTCTTCCAGGAAAATTTATCATGAAATAATAATATAACTTAATTTTTGCTAATCTATCAATAGAACCTTGTGTGAATTAAATTAAACTCGCTAAATATTCTCTACATTTATACTAACACAAATTAAAAGCTAAATTATTCTGATTAAAAACCCGACATTTTGCCCGTAATTGAATAGCTATGAAGAAAACAATTCCATTAAACGATTTTATATTTCCATTATGAATTCTACAATTCAATTTTCAACTTCTTAAAACTCCCTCAATATTTTAAGTTTTAGACAAATCTGCACAGTATAAATTCATTCAAACAAAATTCCCTATTTATCAAATCATGTTCACTCATCACACTTTCAATTGTTTTTAAAAACGAATATAGCATTAACCAAAAAATTTTAAACATAAAAATAATAAAATGAAATTGAAATAAATAAATATTAGCATAGATAATATGAGAAATTTAGAACAAGCATTAAACAAAACTTAAAATTGTAAAATTTTGCCTGAAATTAGTAAAAAATCTCTAGTTTGTGCAGGAAAAACCTTAAAACATGTAAATTCTTGGAGATATCCCGGGGCGTGCCATGAAAAATTAGTGTTATTTGAATATCTTTTTCATGATTTGAATTTTTGATGAGATTTGGCAGAGTAGGAGTCAGGGTAAAAAAGATGCAATTGCACGAAAATCCGGTCTCAAGAACTTAATTAACTTTTTATAATTTTTTTTTAATATAAATATAGAAAAAAGAAAATTAGTATCATAACGTTATCAGGAGAATGACTCACCTGGTTTACCTACAGATTGCCTCAGTCGGAGAAGGTATAATTTTATTATCATTTAAATATCCTTAATGGGATACATCGTTCTGAGATATATGGTTTATCTACGTCCTTACGTAATAAAACAACAGCAATAATTATTTAAAAGACAAAAAAAACTCATATCAAGGAGAATTAAAATAACATGGATAATAACTAGCATTATTTATTAATTCAAAGTAACTACAGATAAATACAGATTTAGAATTTACTCAACACATTACAAAAGACTGATCTATATGACTGTAATAAGGCCAATCTGGACATATGGAGTTGAGCTTTGGGGCTCCACTAAACCTTCGAATTCTTCTCGTATTCAATCCTTACAATCTAAAATCCTTCGTAAAATCATCAATGCTCCTTACTTTGTCACAAATAAAATCATACATAAAGACCTTAATGTTCCCTATG
>NW_027115129.1:1487809-1489533 GCF_000696795.3 Halyomorpha halys
ACGATATTTAAAAAAAAATCGATGTTTTTTTAGTCGTCGGATTCTTTGTTTCAAAAACCATTTCTGACAGGAAGTAGAGTGCGTGATCGTTGGAAGAGACCTTATGTTATTCAAATGGATGTTCAAAAACATCGATGTATTTTGGGTAATGTATTGTAAGCAACGATATTTTAAAACATTGATGTTTTTTGGAGTCCATGTCCTATTGGTTGATTGAAAAAGCACCTCTGACTGGCCGGAGCATGCGTAGTCTTTAGAACAGTCTTTATGTTTCATAAATGGTTAAAAAAAACATCAATGTTGAAAAACATCGATGTTTTTTTGTCGATGTCGATCTCGTATGGGCAGTGTCAGGCTGTCAAAGTTCTAGGATTTTATGACCTTTGCAAATTCCCAGAATGAATTAAAATACTGCTAGAAAGTTTTGTCTTCTACAATCGCTTCGAAGTTGATGATACACGGAGTTCCACCCCAGACATTGCGAGGATGTCTAGGGGATGCCGAATTCTCAGTGTAAAGGATGATCAATATATCCATCAGGAGAAAAGGATAAAACAGCTGAAAATAAACCTAACCTTGTTTCGAATCCGTCCGAACCTTGAACTTCTCAGGATAATGATAACCGATTAGTACCTTATTGAACGTCTCTGTCTTCCACATCCGTACTAGATTTACTAACTTCTTTGGTATTCCCTGTTCAATAAAAATATTTAATTTCTATCTAAGTTTTAAAATTAATTGTTTCGAAATGCAAATTATCAAAAAAGGATCCTTTGGTTGAGCTATGGACTTTGTAAATTTAATTATCACAAAGTCGCTCGCTGACGATGAGAAGGGGAAAGGAGTGAGATAAAGTAGATAAAAACTAACCGATAAATAAATAAAAGTTGCAACATTAGGGGCAGCTGGGAGGGTGCCAAGGGGTTTCTGTTTCTCTCTCTCCCTCTCTCTGTCTCTCTCCCCCCCTCTCTCTCTCTCTCTCTCTCTCTCCCTCTTAGGCATAAACAGGTCGGTGGTTCGATAAGCAAGCTCTCGAGAGCTAGTAGCAAGAGCTGAGAGCTAAGAGCTTAGTAAATGAGGGGGAGGTGCTATTTAGAATCTTTTTCTACTCTTAAAATTCCCCAAGAGATCGGTTCTTTATAAAAACGGTTCCATTTTCTTGACCTCGTGACTCTTTAAAAAAAGGATTTTCCCTGTTGAACAGGGTTAACTGAGTTATCACTTAAACGAAAAAGTAGCGGTTCTTGAATAAAACTTGTCTGTTTTTTTCTCGCCGGGAAATCAATTCACCTTCTTAATCAAATTTACTTATTCAATTACTTATACATTAGTACAAGTACAACAACCATACTGACGTTTCGGGCTGTCTATTCATCATCATATAAATATATTACTTTTTTAAATATTTAATTTTTTTTTTATTTTATATTTATTATATCAATTTCATGGTATACATATCCTTGAAGATAATTATGTGTTTTAAAGATTTTACTTGAACAGTACTTATATGTGAAAATAGGAACTTTAGATTTTTATATGTATATATTGTTATTTTATTTAAAATTTATTTTATTTATTTTTAATTTTTTCAATGTTTTAATTAGAGAGAAGCAGAAAAAAAGATATAAGTATATCGTTTTCTAAATTTTTATTCCATTTATTCTTTTCACTGTACATCTTATTTTATTTTATATATGTATATATAGTTGACCGTAAAAATTGAT
>NW_027115129.1:1489793-1491467 GCF_000696795.3 Halyomorpha halys
CATATAAATATATTACTTTTTTAAATATTTAATTTTTTTTTTATTTTATATTTATTATATCAATTTCATGGTATACATATCCTTGAAGATAATTAGATGTTTTTAATTTTGTACTTGAACAGTAATTATATGTGAAAAAAAGAACTATAGATTTTTATATGTATATATTGTTATTTTATTTAAAATTAATATTATTTGTATTTTAATTTTATTCTATGTTCCTTAAAGAGGGGCCGGAGAAGAACTACTATTATATCGTTTTCTAAATTTTTATTCCATTTATTCTTTTCACTGTACATCTTATTTTATTTTATATATGTATATATAGTTGACCGTAAAAATTGATGTATAGGAAGATGGTCAGGGTTGCGGTCAAAGGAGAAACAAAAATAATTTACAACTATTTATTTTCCGACGTTTCGCCCCACTTTGCAGGGCTTCATCAGGGCTAAAAAGATACAAAATGATACAATGATAAGAATAAAATACAGTGATAAGAATAAAACTAAGTAACAATGGCAAGAGTAAACATTTTTTATATAAAAATACGTAACATATACAGTTAAAAAATACAGGAGATGTACATAAAACAAAAACAATACGGGGAAGGAAAAAAAAATGAGATTAAATAAACGTCTTGAAAAAATAATAATTATACATAAATAAGTAAAAATAATTTTTACTCTTGCCATTGTTACTTAGTATTATTCTTATCACTGTATTTTATTCTTATCATTGTATCATTTTGTATCTTTTTAGCCCTGATGAAGCCCTGCAAAGTGGGGCGAAACGTCGGAAAATAAATAGTTGTAAACTATTTTTGTTTCTCCTTTGACCGCAACCCTGACCATCTTCCTATACACCTTATTTTATTTTATTTACTTTGTTAGTTCAAATTGTAACCACACCATAGTTTAATTTCGTGCTAACCTATTATCTTACTATATTACTTAATTTTAGTTGTATGTATATTTTTTTTAGTCCAGATGAAGCTCTGCAACGTGGGGCGAAACCCGGCTCATAATAGTTTATTTTCTATTTATTATTATAAGGCCTATCTGGAAATACGGAGTTGAGCTTTGGGGCTCCACTAAACCATCGAATTACTCCCGAATTCAATTCTTACATTCCAAAATCCTTAATACTCCTTACTTTGTCACAAATCAAGTCATCCATCAGAATCTCAATGTTTCATATGTTGCCGATTTGGCCAGAACCCGTTACAATTCCTTCCATGATAAACTTTCCAACCACCCAAATCTACTTGTTTCATATCTCTGGCTTCTCCTTCATTACCTAATAATCCTTCTAGGTGTCTGAAAAGAAGATGGCCTCGAGATCTTCTCTAGAAATGTTATTGGAGTTCTATCAATGGGTAGATTCTCTACATGTCTGTATAATCTCAAGGAAATTATAGGAAATTTACTTGTATATATATTTATATAGTTTTATATAAAAAAACATTTTTTTTTAATTATTTATTTAATGTAATTTACAACTGTACAAAATAATACAATAGGTAAATATGTAGTATATTACATATACACTTGAAAATCTTGGAAAGGAACCACCCGTTGGTGGTACTTCAAACATTAATTTAAATTAGAAGGTCCCGTGGCCATCTTCTTTTCAGACGCCTTGGAGGATTATCAGGGATAGTTAAGGATGAAAGAT
>NW_027115129.1:1492457-1493908 GCF_000696795.3 Halyomorpha halys
TACAACACTTACTTGACAAACGCTCTAAACTTCCCATTTACTACAAAAAATTAGTATACACTACAATAATCAGACCAATTTGGACATATGGAATATAGCTATGGGGCTCTACCAAACCATCAAATTCTTCCCGCATCCAATCGTTACAATCCAAATCCTTGATGCTCCTTATTACGTCACAAATAAACTCATTCATAAAGACCTTAACATCCCATTCGTTGCAGATTTGACCCAAAACAGATATACGTCTTTTTATTCCAAACTCCTTAACCATCCTAATCCATTAATTCTTAATCTTTCATCCTTAACAATCCCTGATAATCCTTCAAGGCGTCTGAAAAGAAGATGGCCCAGGGACCTTCTAGTTTAAATTAATGTTTGAAGTACCACCAATGGGTGGTTCCTTCCCAAGATTTTCATGTGTATATGAAACTTACTACATATTTACCTATTGTATTATTTTTTACAATGTTGTAAATTACAATAAAAAAATAATTAAAAAAAAATCTAAGAATGTCATATTATACTGTAAAACGTATTAAAGTAAATATATAAAATGAAAAAAATAACTCAAGTTAAGGAGGGGATTGCTGGAAGCATTTAGATGACAGAAACACACGAGAGCGGTAACTCAATATATTTAGCCAGGGAGCGCTGATGTCGCCTCATGATAATGACATTTCTCTCCTCTGTACCTCGTTGGGTAATGACCTTACACTGCGCTTAGCCTTCGTCGTATTACATCAGCCATGTTTAGGGCCGTAAGTTCCATTTTGCATCCGTTAGTTCCTCAACGTAATCTTTGAGAGTCAAGCAACGCCACACACATGCACCAACAGTATCAGGTCTTTCTATATTGTATCGAGCTTAACTCATTTATAAATAATCTGTTTTATGTGTAACTTTCTCACTTTGTAACATTGTTAATATGTCAATTGTTATCTACTAACTTTGTAAACTCAGTGTAAATGGTCCTAGTGGTCGAAACACTTAAATAAATAAATAAATAATCTGTTCATAGGTGTAAACATACGGATTTTTTTAATTATTCTTATTATTAGTAAGGAAGACTGGGGTAATGGAAATCATGGAGTAATCATGTCCTCTACAATTTCTCATTAAGTTAATAACGTTTGTTACGATTATGAGAGATAGTTGACCGTGGATGACGTACGAGGAGAAGATGGTTGGGGGAGCGGTCAAAGAGGAACACAAATAAGTTGGTGTAAACTATTTTGTTGTGCCATGAGTAGATCAACATAGAAATAATTGTAAAGATGTAAAAACCATCAATACTATAGCAGTGGAACAACATTGTATAAAATATAAACATTTTTTTTTAATAATTTATTTATTGATATTTACAACTGTATACACATATATACAACAAGTAAATTTGCTGTAGGTGACATAGTGACATGATAAAAACATGTGGAGAATCTACCCACTGA
>NW_027115129.1:1495278-1495957 GCF_000696795.3 Halyomorpha halys
AATTTTAAAACAGACTCCGAGACTTTATGCACACATTATATAGACATTGTAAATAAATTAACAATTTAGGGTTGTACAATAGTTATAGAATTAAGATTTATTTAATATTTTGTTGAATTTTTATTATATATTTTATTATATAGGAGAAGATGTTTGGGGGTGCGGTCAAAGAGGAACAGAAATAGGTTGGCACAATAAAATAGTTTACACCAACTTATTTGTGTTCCTCTTTGACCGCTCCTCCAACCATCTTCTCCTCGAACGTTTGTTATGATTGCTGCCTTTCTTCTTTCTCATCAACTTTTAAAACAGAGCACCATTTTTTTTTCTATTTAAGCATATTTTTATTTCATAAATATGTAATGTACAATAATTACTATATATTTTTGTGATACCCCCTTATACAGTACAATTCTCTTGATACTAATAATTCTTTACAAACTTCTCTATTTTATATTATTTCTTTTAACTTATCTATTCATTGAAGTATTTCTTCTAACTAACTTGTTATTTTGTTTTTTCTGAATCTATCAATTTATTTTTTTCTGAATCTATGTGTTTATTTCTTTGTATGAACTGTTTTACTGTGATGACTATTATTTTTTTTGGAAGATTATTGATTGACCGTGTATATAGATGAATGGAATATGGTCCGGGTGCGGTCAAAAAAACTCAAATA
>NW_027115129.1:1496857-1506451 GCF_000696795.3 Halyomorpha halys
TGCATTTAATAATTGTAGGATTTATATTTGTAGACGAGTATTGATTGCAAAGGAAAAACAAATTATTTTTATATCATGTAAATATATGTACTGTATATATGTCCGATCATGGATTGATTGATATACTGTGTATTGTAGCAACCTAATGTATTTGGACAGCATGACTAAATAGAGCATTTCTATCTTGATAAAACAAACCGAAGCGAAAGAAAAAAACATTATTTAATTAAAATAAAATATATAACATTGGATAGAATAAAATATATATCACTGTCTAGCATGAAATACATTAACCCGGCAGAAGTGTTCTATGAAAAAAGGGATTAAAAAATTAATAAAATATAGAAAGAAGAAAAAAAAAGAACCAAAGCGATGAAAAAAAAAATCATATACTATTATTATATATTGATATATTGTTTACTTGTTATGCCTATATATTTTAAAATTAAAAAAAATGATGTTTGATTAGATTATAATAAGTATGCTGTGTAGCTAGTGAATGAACCCCCAATGAACTTGACCAGCACATCTTTATAGTTTTTGAATAATTTTCTTTTGTTTTTATATAACAAGGTATTTATTATTTTTTTAAAAATATTTTTCATGTACGAGTATATTCCGAAGCCAGGGGTCCTTACTTTTTGTCTCCTAAGAGATATTCCGTGAGCATTCATCTCATGCTAGGCCATTTGTACAATTTTTGTTATACAATTGGATATGATTATGAAAAAAATCTCTAAGATTATTTTCTATACGGTTTGAAGTACCTAAATTTCGTAAACGATCTAAGATCTTCTTGTATTGATCCAAGATTTAAAATAAGAAACACAAGAGGTGTCCAGGTGAGCAAAATGCTCAAGTGAGACAAAAAAGATGTCGCGTTAGGTGTGTACTGGTGAGAGAAATGCTCATTCTTACCATTGCGCGGAGGCCAGACCAAAACTGAATTGAGTATAGATGGTAGATAATAATCCTCCTAGGCGTCTGAAAAGAAGATGCCCTCCAGATCTCCTCTAGAAATGTTATTGGAGTTCTATCAATGGGTAGATTCTCCACATGTTTGTATCATGTCATTATGTCACCTAGAGCAAATTTAATTGTTCTATATATTTTTATAAAGTTGTAAATAACAATAAATAAATTATTTAAAAAAATATAACCCTTGGAGAGCTGAATGTCAGCACTTTTATTTCACATAAGCAAAAGTTAGAAATTATGCCCTTATAAAGGCGAAATATTGACTTCAAATAAAGAAAAATTTTTCTAACGCTTTGTTTTATATCTCCGGCTCTAATTTGTTTAATTAGATATGATTTGTGCCTTGGTGCAGTTTATAGATTCCTGAACCATTGCTAAGTTTGGTGTAGATTGGTTGAGTCATGTTGAAGTTATTATTAAATAACAATTTCTGTTTCGCTCCTCAAAGCATGCATTGGTTCAATTTATGTTACCTAACCATAATAATAGTCTTTATTTATATACATATATAAATTTATAATACATATTTACATTTATATTTATATATACTTTTTCTTTATATATATGAATATAGACCTTCTTTTTTTAAAGGAGTAATAAAGTCTTCAATGGTGACTATCCGTACTTTGGTTCACTGAGAATTCTCTTGTCTTCATCTTCTAGTATTTTCTGTCCTTGGTTTTTCGTGACCATAATGTTCCTTCTACCTTCTTTATCTCGTCTACCCATCTTCTTCTTTGTCTGCCTCGGTTCCTTTTCATATCCAAGGGGATCCACTCTGTTAGTTTCTTAGCTCAGTTATCGTCGTTCTTCCTCATTGGATGCCCAGCCTATTGCCATTACATCTGTGACTCCGTCATATTTCCTTATTGCTAAGCTACTCAGTTTTTGGCTTCTTCTTATTCCCAGCATGCTCCTCTCCATTGCTTCTTGGCATGTTTGATTCTTTTTCTCATGGAGCTTGTTGAGAGACCATGTTTGGCATCCATACATCACAAGCAGTATACCATAATGATAAGGTATTTGTAAATTTCTAATTTAACTAAATACAATAATTTAAGTATATTAATTATATAATTGTGTTAATTAAATCTATATGCATTCTCAAATATAGCGAAGCGTTGTTCGGTCAGGTAGTTATTATTTTAAGGTTTGGGTAGACAATGTGTGTGTGAAGTTGTCACAAGGGAACATGCGTGCACTGGTGAGGAAAGCTTTTTTGTTAGTTTATTATTATATATGTTAACGTCATAATATAATTACCTTGTAAATAGTATTTGAGTTTTATTACTATTTAATTTAGTTACATTTATTTTTATTTGTATTGTTTTATTTAGATTTAGTTATTTGAAAAGAAAAAATGTAATTATATTTATGTGTTATAATGAGTAATAGAGACAGTTGCTAGGGGCTGATGATTGTTGCTAAGGCGTCACCTAGCAACGGACCGACCATCTTAGTTTTTTTAATGCAGTTAAGGCCGGCTAATTAGTGGCGGTGGTAGCGTCTTTAGCAGCCCTGTCTACGTTTGGTTGATGTTATTTTATTAGATATTTTTTGAGTGTTTAATCGTCATTACAGTTCGGAACCAGACCACTTCTGTGTTTCTATTTTAAAATGTGTTCCTGATAATTAGTGGCCAGGAACGTGTGTAACCAGCCCTGTCCGCGTTCATTTTGTCGGCTCGACTTTTGGATGTTAGGATTATCGATGAGGCCACTACACCAACTTGCGATCTAAACATCTCGGCAGCACTCTTCCTCGGACTTATCGGAGTGGAGCAAACTTTCGTCGTTCAGTATTTATTTTATATATTTATTTGTTTGTTTATTTGTAAATTCATTTATTTTTGTAATTTAGCCTTTTTTATTTTACTTGTATTCATTATTAGTCATGTTTTGTTTATTTTAGTTTTAGATCTTAAAATATTTAAATTGAACCAAATAAATGTTTAATACGAGCCAGTTTATTTTTTGTTCATTTTAAAGCCTTCCATAAAAAATACATAGTCGATTTGAGGCTGATTTAACATTATAGATAAACTCTGAGCAGACGGTTTCGATCGCAAACTAACGTCATATATACCTTTTACTCCTACACTAAAATAAACTTCTTTTTTTCCTCCTATTTGCATTTGAGTTAGACAGTATTGTGTTGTGGGCAGAACACTAGCAAACAGAAGGACCGATCCTGGAGCCTAAGCAAACAGCATCTGTCTCGTCCACTATTCAAAATCGAGATCTGATCCATCTATTTGACATCTCCAGCCACAGATATACAAATATAATATGCTATATTCCATTTATCGTGACCCTAAAAAGGGCGCGTTTTCGAAAGGTTGGTCTTTCTTATGGTGATGACTACATCATCTATTATGTAGTCCATATATTTCGTACAATGATTGTCCAACAGGATAAATGTTGGTATCCAAAGACCTACTACATTTTAAATTATCTAATATAAAAAAGCAATATTTGTTCGTATTTGATGCCCTGTCGTACCGTTTTTCCAATTCTGTTGGGGCTTTTTGATAAATGTTCAGGATTTTCCCAGGAATATTATAGGATGATTTGATGTTTGCGGTAATGATTGAAACTATTCTTCAAAAAAATTTTTTTCCTTTTCTATAAACCTCATCAACAATTTTTTTTATTAACTAAAAGTTTTAAAAAAAAAAAACATTGTGAGGATTTCAGTAAAGTAGGTCATCTCATTTCTTTTTTTTTTTTTTTGGAAAAGCAAATGATATTCGTTTAAGTGCCGTCTGAAACCCTCAAATAACAATTTTCAAAGAAATTAAGAATTAGAAATTTGCCACCTCCATTTATTTAAAGAATTTATTTTTTATTCCGGTGACCATTATTTTTATATAATTCTTAATAACTCCTTCCAATTCTTATATAACCAATTTCAAATAAAGAAAACTTTTCAAACGTTTCATTTTATTTCTCCTGTTCTAATTTGTTTAATTATCACCGGTTTGTACCCATTGGAGCAGTTCATAGGGCCCTATATCACTGCCATGTTTGATGTAGATAGGTTGAGTCAATGTTGAAGTAAGTTATATATATATATATTTTTATAGCTTTACAGACTTTATAGTCTAACGAGTGTAACGAGTTATACAAGTTACAAGTTGTATAATTTGTAAAGTGGGCGCTGGTCTCCACTATACTGTTCTGTTGGCACATAATTCAGAGGCATCTTTGAACTAAGCATTTAGGACCCCGCGTTCCATACTACCAACTATGAAGTCCTTACCCTACAAGATAGTTTGAGAAGTTTATTACTGATATCAATAGTATTATCTATTTATTTGGTTAATACCAGATCGGCCTGGTGGGCCTTAGATGGTTAATGTAAGAGGTACTTTTTTTAACAATTCATTATGGTTGTGAGGGTATTATCTCATACAAAAGACACCCCTAACTATATAACATGTTATAAATAAAAAATTATTAGATTAAAATAATAATTCTTAATGAAAAATAATAGCAAATTTAATAACAAAAAATGACTTATGGATTTAACAAAATAAATAATTTACTTCTAATGAAAAAAAATAAAAGAAAGTGTATTTAAGAAAAATATGAAGATAAAAAAAAGAAAGTAAGATAAAATAAAATATTAGAGTGACAATAACAGAACTGATAAATATAGAATTTATAACTGAATGTCTAACAGCAGCCTAGGCTTCAGTCTTGAGGTTGTGGTTGGGTTTCCCAAGTTGTAGGTGACTGCTTTAGTGACTGCCTTTAGCTGTTGGTAATTTGGATTGAAACTTCATGAATCTTTTTTTTTATGTAATCTTTTATCGTCTCTTTTTTTAATCCTCGATGCAAGTGGCTGTTTCTTACAAATCAAAGAGCATCCACTGCGATTCTGAGGACTTTATTTTGAAAAGATTGTAGTTTTTTCCTTTTCGTGAAGGATGACGCTCTCCAGACTTCACAGCCATACATCAGCAGTGGCCTGAGAATTGTTTTAAAAATAAGAATAGCTGTTTCAGGATTTAATTTGGATTTTTTATTTACGATATGATATAGCATAAAAGTAAATTTAATAACAAAAATAACGATATTCGTAGACCTATCAAAACAAACAGTTGCTCTCTAGTGGGAAAAAATAACAAGTTATTGAAAAAAGCACGAAGAACAAAAAAATTAAATAGAAGTTATGTCTATAATAGAATTGATTGATGTAGAATTTATAATAGGATATCCAGTAACAGCCTGGGCTTCAGTCTTCGAGTTGAGGTTGGATTTCCCAAGTTGTAGGTCACTCACTACTTCTTTAACTGCCGGTAACTGGGAGTGGAACTTCATGAACCATTTTTTGATTTAATCCTCCATTGACACCATTTGCAGTTGGGTAAATATCGATAGTAAGTCATGTACATAAAAAACAGGCTTTGAAGAAATATTATAATTCATGATTTTTCTAATCAAAAATCAAGACCTCGTGTTTATTTGATCTAAATTTTTTTTTTTTAACAATTGCTAAGTTAATACGTATTTATTAATATTTTCTGAAAAAATAATTATTAACAACATTGGTAAAAGATGAATAATTAAAAAAATCAAAAATATTAGAAATATCAATGTGGTAAGTTCTTGACTGATTTCTCGGTTTCGCTATGACATAAATATTAACTGCCACAGCTGGGAATCGAACCCACAACTTTCCGTAGCGGGCGCTCTGGGACCTACGCCTCCTATAGGTATGTAAAAGTAAAAACATAGGCAGAGAAGTCTAATGTTATGTGTCTTTAATAGTAATCGCCCGATTTAGATTAATTAATTACTGTTTCGAAGGGACTATAATTACATTCCAAATGAACACACGGCTTTAATGCGACTTTAGGGAAGTCAGAACCTTTAATTAACACAATCGAACCGTTCGTTATTGAAATAATTACAGTTCAGAATTCCGAAAATTCAGAAAACCGATGAACAAATAATTAAATAAATATATATAAAATCAGAATTAATTAGCTTAGAACAATTGCTAAATACCATAAGAATAATAATGGCACTACATTCGCGAGACATAAGATAACCATGAATTTAAAATTAATTCATAATATAATTTAAAAGGAATAAAAGTTTTCAACAAAGCATTGGAATTGGATGTAAAAATTAGAAAATAGATCATTTTCATTTCATATTTATGTTTATATATTTTATTTTAAAATACTGTTGATTGTAAATATGTTTATTTTAGTACTTGACAATAGGCAGGGATTCCGATGAATAATGATTGAAGTAAAGAAGTATAAATTCTTTAAAAAGAAAAAGAATACAATTGCACAAATAAACGTTTTTGGCACTTTGATACACATAGATCCAATGAAAACCAAACATTCTGCAATTCTAAAACTAAACTGCACTAGAATACTTTCCTATTTTATTCATTTTTAGATCATATAACTTTTTTTTTATTACATTAATCACAGATCTGCTCCCTTGGAAGCAGTTAAAATACATCTATATATATATATATATATATATATATAAAACTAAGCAAGTTTAAATGTATCTATACTGTAATAAGTACATTTTCTATTATGTATATCCTATAAATTTTATCTTTCTAATTAATGAGGTATTCTTTATTTTTCTGTTAAGCATACGATACAATTCAAATGCCTGGTTCAGTTTAGTTATATTTCAACTGAATTATTCATAGTAAACCACAATGGTCAGGGTAGTATCCTCGGTTCCATCCTATACACAGTCTATACATCTGGCATCCCGACCAATCCTAACACTATCCTCGCCACATGTGTGAACGCATTTAGAAATACATCTTTGATATTACTTTGGATCCCAAACTCTTCAGTCCCACCTCACAACCCTCAATGAATGGTGCCTAAATTCGGGGATAAAAATAAATCCCAACAAATCCCACCAAATCACTTTTACTCTTCGTCGTAAACCTTCCGAATGTTGCTCTTACTACTGTAGAACAGATCTGCTACCTTGGACTACTGGTGGGCGAACAACTAACTTGGCATCAGCACTTACTAGACAAACAGTCTAAACTTCCAATCCATTTTAAAAGACTGATCTACATGACTGTAATAAGGCCTCGAGACATACGAAGTTGAGCTTTAGGGCTCTACTAAGCCTTCGAATTCCTCTCGTATCCAATCGTTAAAAATAAAGACCTTAATGTTCCATATGCAACCAATCTAGCCCGAACCCGATATCATTCCATCCATTATAAACTCCCTAACCACCCAAACCCACTAATTTTTAACCTTGCTACCTCTTCCATTCCCTCTTACCTCTTCATTCCCATCCTCTGAGGCGCCTGAAAGAAGATGGCCTCGAGACCTCCTAAAGTAGAAATATTATTAGAGAGATAAAAATGGAATTGCGTGGTTTATGCATAACATGGGCAACTATTCAGGAAAAAATACATTTTAATTAGTTTTGACAATTCAATGATTAATATTGGCTCCTAGAAATTAACTTAAGCGCCGAAACGTTGAAAGTTTTAAAATAAAAGGTTAAGAGTAAAAGTAACTTCCAATCCATTACAAAAGACTGATCTACATGACTGTAATAAGACCTATCTGGACATACGGAATTGAGCTTTGGGGCTCCACTAAACCTTCGAATTCCTCTCGTATCTAATCTTTATAATCCAAAATCCCTCGTAAAATCCTCAATGCTCCCTACGTTGTCACAAATAAAATCATCACAAATAAAAGACTTCAATGTTCCATATGCAACCATCTAGTCCGAACCAGATATCATTCCTTCCACTATAAACTCCCTAAACACCCAAACCCACTAATTACTAACCTTGCTACCTCTTCCTTTACCTCCTACCTCTTCATTCCCATCCTCCGAGGCCCCTGAAAAGAAAAAGGCCTCGAGACCGATTAATGTAGAAATATTATTAGAGAGCTACGAATGAATAGTTTCTCTATATGCCTACTAAATACAGTTGTAAATATAAGTACATAAATAAAAAAAATCTTCAATCTTGTTATTTTACTAGCATATTTAATTACCTATATATTCGTTTTCCTACTTCTTTCATTAATATATTTTAAGTAGTGTATTTTATTTTGTACATATATTTACTAACTAGATTTTAATATGTATTTTATTATTAGTTCTTTCCTCTTACTTAA
The DNA here is from genome assembly GCF_000696795.3 of Halyomorpha halys. NCBI lineage: Eukaryota > Metazoa > Arthropoda > Insecta > Hemiptera > Pentatomidae > Halyomorpha > Halyomorpha halys. The sequence continues at coordinate 1,504,983 of NW_027115129.1, forward strand.
TTTTAATATTACTCTTCTCATACAGCCTTATAATATTTAAACTATTCATGTCTTTCAACACTGACATATTTATGTTACTATAATATTAGTTGTTTTCTAATCATTCTTTAATTTTTGTGGTTGTTTTCTGTTATTTGCTTTTAGCCCTGATGAAGCCTTGAAATTTTGGCCGAAACGCTGGCACTAATAAATAGGTTTTTACTTGTTTGTGTTCTTCACTGGCCCCCACCCATCTACTCCTACTATTAATCACTACGATACATTCCTTATTTAGTACAGAAATGATATCTGCTACTTGATTGATCGGTAAGTTATAAACTTAATCCTGAATAGAAGAAGGTCACAAAGTCCTGTTATATATTAGAGTAGATGTAAGAGTAATAGTTTGTGCAGAGATACTAAATACACGGCCGCTCCACATTAAATATGACTAAAGCAGGATGAGGTAGGGCGGCCTCTATAAGGACTTCTTTTAAAGGGCAAGGGAACCTTTTAAATTATTTTCTTCTTTTCCTTTTAAAGTTTAAGCTACACATTGTGCTAGGCTGCTTAGGAGAGGAGGGGATTTTGGTTACACTATCATAAGTATTTTCCTCCTTTACGATCCAAATCAAAGTGATTCCAGTTTATACTCCATAGAAATTACTATTGCATTCTTCAAGGACCAGCATAAATATACTATTAGGAAAGTATAGATGGAAGTAAAGAAGAGAACGTTCTGTTGCCAACTGACTTAGTTGGCAACAGCACGTCATTCTTATCAGCCCTAAAGAAGCCCTACAAACGTTGGTTAACAATAAATAGCTTTCTTTTACTATTTAGATAGCTTTATTGACCGCCACCACAATCAACTATCTTCTTCCAATATGAACCAACACTACTAACCTCATCACCATGTCACCTGAACTCCAGCCCTCAACTTATCACTTCTCTACATTCTTCTACTTTGACAATGCCACCATCCTCCTTACCGTTTTCTTCTTCTTCAGGTATTCCTACTTCTCCGACAGACCTTTTTTCAACTCCTCAAGCTTCGCTAGTATCGCACTACCCAACATCTTCTCTGTACTTAAATCACAATTCCCACTCTAGAAGGCGAACTTTAATACTCTTTGCAATCTGCACAAACGCCTAACTGATAAAAAGGGACAATGCATTTTTCTCATAAAACGCAAATCGCAGTTTTTCCTAAAGCTATTGATAACAACTGTAATAATTCAGCTTTATGTTCAAAATATTCTCAATCACTGTTTTGGTTAGCAATAAATAGTTTTCTTTTACTATTTTGATACCTTTATTGACCGCCACCGGGACTATCTTCCTACAATCTACTTCATACGGTCAACTATCTCCTTCTAATACATTGGTTAACAATAAATAGTTCTCTTTTACTATTTTGATAGCTTTATTGACCGCCACCGGGACTATCTTCCTACAATCTACTTCATACGGTCAACTATCTCCTTCTA